>NC_058130.1:645260479-645271585 GCF_016433145.1 Gracilinanus agilis
AGAGAGAGAGAAAGAAAGAGAGAGAGAGAGAAGAGACAGAAAGAGAGGGAGGGAGGAAGAGAGAGAAAAGAGAAGAAGGGAGAGAGGAAGGGAGGGATAGAGAGAGACAGAGAGACAGAGAGATTAATTGAGCTACTTAGGTAAGATCACTACTAACAGCTAATTTGAAGTTTAAAGAGACTTAGAGAGGTTTGTTCTCCCAACGTTCTTATGGTAAGTAAAAGGCCTGAATATTTGTTATGTGTGTATCTATTGACAAAGCTTCTAGGAAGGAACTGGCAAAAACTCTGATGAACCAAGTTGGCAGACCTGTCAATCTTTGGCTTGGGATTTTGTCTAAAAGGAGAGTTTGGGAAGGTATCTGGGGAAAACAAAGGAATAGTCATGTCATCAAATGAGATAATGTCTATGAAGCAATTTGAAAATTTTAGAACACTATCTAAATGGCAGCTATTATATTATGACTACGTTAAGCTATCCTGAGAATTGAAAATTCCAGATCAGTCAGCAGAAATGAATTGCTGAGAGAGGAATGTACAGAATCAAAGGACTATGTAGAGAAGATAAACCAACTGAGCCTTTGGCCCTGACTCTAGGCTGAACCCAAGGCTAGCTCTGCATGGGAAGTGAGGGCTCTGGACCTTCTCTGTTGGTGAAGGTCTCCAGGGAAAGAGTCCAAAGCCTCCAGAACAACCATCAACTGAGAATTACCTTTTCTTGGTCCCTTGTTTCCCAGAAATACTTTCCTAATATGGTCTCAATAACCTTCTCTAAAAAACAGGTCAGTGTCATGGGAACTCCAAGTCTACTATTGTGCAATGTTGAGAGGCCAGTGCTGGACCCACTAAAGGGGAATGGGTTGGGCCAGGAGAAGTACTATGCTCATTTCCTATTCTGCATTTAGGCATGTGATTTACATGGCTCCTATGTTCTTTGACTCACTAAACTCCCGTTGTGGTTCTCTAGGGACAGTTTTATTTTTAGTTCAGGGCAGACTCATTTCTAGGGTTTCCTAAAAAAACAGGGAGGGGGGAATAAAAATGTTCTTAATGTATGATATGAATCAAATAGGGGGCATGAAATTTAGCCTTACATGGAAGAAATATTAAATACAAAAAATCTTGCAATGTATATGACCAGAACTGCTAAAAATTAGATTCAGTAATTTAACTTATAATTACTGATACAATCTGCTGGGAGGTTAAAATGTAAACCCCATTAGACTCTACAGCTGTTTGCAGGACTGTTAATTAGGCATTTTACATTTATTTTTCCTTGATTCTTCATTATTGAAACAACTCAATGAACATATCTGCTGTTAAAAAAGCCAGGATTAGGTCAATTCACTTGTCAGTAGCCATACCCTCCAATGCAAAACTTCCCTTGCTACCAAGCACTTCAACCACTGGACTCAGGACCTCCAGACTTCTAGAACTCATGAGATCACCTCAAAACTTGGACACATTCAGTTTTGGCGGATTCCTAGTCATAGAAAACCCCAAGTAGAGAAGGTAGCCAAGATTGTAGGTCCAGGTTCAAGTAGTTGAGCCCATTCTCCATATGGGAACAGTGGTGGGTTGGTGGGGACTTGGCAGGGGCCAGGTCTCTCACTTCCTTCTCAGCAAATCTCAGGAAAGAGAAAACCCACTGGTGCTGCCTTTTCTGTTAATTGACTAAGTACTCCACTCCTTTGTCACTATTTCTGGGGAAGTAATGACTAAGGGCCCACTCATTGTTTTCTGCAACATATGAAATGTGTGAATGAAGTATAATTTATTTATATAATTTAATTTATAAATTTATTAATTATATATAACATTATATTGTGATATTTACATATATTTTAATATATAAATATAATATATTAATAAATTATAAAATTTAATTATAACAGCAAGTTACAAGTCTTTTCAAAAATAGAAGCAACCAGAAAGTTAGTCATCTCTCAGGGTCCAGATAATAAATCAACAGGTTCCTGGAATCGCTGGAAATTTCCAAGGGGCATTTCTAGAGGCCAATCCCATCTCTACTACAAATGAAACCAGAGAAATGAGGAACAGAGAAATACTCTTTGGCATTTAAAACCCTTCATAAATGGGAATCTGGCTTATTTTTTCAGGCTTTGTGCACATTCCTTTTTTTATGTCCTTTTTTTTTTCTAGGTTGCTTTTCTCCTTACGTAAAAATTCATCCCTACTTTCCAGGCCTTTGTACAAGTTATCCCACATAACTGGTACGTATTCCCTTGTCAAGTCCTTTACAAACTTGAGCTTCCTTCAACACTCAGCTCAAGCACCACCGCCAGCTTGAGGTCTTTCCTCGTTACTCCAGTTATCAGTACCCCATCCCACATTGCTCTGTCTTTATTTAGTATATATTTTATCGAGGTACAGTTTATTTAGCTTCAGTGGAAAGTAAACTCCTTGAGGGCAGGGACCATTTCATTTTTAGTATCTGCTGCCGGTGGCAAGCACAGTGCCTAGTGAAGTAATATGGTTCATAATGATTGAATGAAAGGATGGATAAATGAACAGAGAGGCAAAATACTCAAGATCACACAATGGAAATGCTAAAAGCAGAAAAGAAGAACAGTCTGTGGGTTAGAGGAAGGGGCTGGAGTGGGAGAAGAAAGTCTGAGGTTCTGCCTTTTAAACCACAGCATAGGTTTAAAAGAACAAAATGAGGAAGGACCGGTTTTTACAGGGAATATCTTACCTATCATTTAGAACATGCTGTTTCCCATGTGAAGAAAAGGAATATAAAATTGAAGTTGAAGCTTGTTAAGACAGCATGTGCCAATTATAGGACAAAATTGCAACAGTATATCTTCTTTAATTGTTATTAGATTTTATTGTAGAATGTGAAAGTGTTAATATGCTCATAAATCTGCTTCAAGCTCTCTGAGAAATGTCTATATTATGGCATATTGTAAAAAAATGAAGGCAGCAGAGTGGGGGAGAAAAATCTCAAAACATGTATTATTAATTTCCCAGCAAATAAGTAAAACTGCATGATTTATTCTCAGAAATTTTGATCATTGGTAAAAATAAAAGTGCCTGCGAATTCTGATCCTTCTCAAAGGAAAATACTTGGATTCTAGACAAAGTCCTACAAGATGACCTATTTAGAACTGCTCCTATTGGGAATAAGCAATGTGGTACAGAGGATAGGGAGCAGGTTTTGAAACCACAAGAATTGTGGATTTGAATCCTTTTACATACTATTCGATTATAGGTAATTCAGTGAAGTCCTCAGCATCCTGTGTCTCTAGTTAAGGCACAGGATGATGTGAAATGGAGAAATTTATGTTTCTCTAATTTATAAGATGGTGAATTGTATAGAGATTTTCATCCTGCATTGACAGAATTTCCTCATCTGGAAGCACCCCAAAGAAAAGAAATTACAGATCTAGTACCTACCCATATCCAATTAGTAGTGGAAGGACTGGGGGGGGGGGGGTTGTGAGCATATTATGCCTTAAAAAATGTTTGAAATGGAAAATCTATATAAAACCTTGGTTTCTCGCTCAGGCATTAATAGTGGATTGGGAAGGATATTAACTTCCCTATTACCGTCAAGGGTATTATCATTATCCTACTCACCATGCCTCTGACACTTCTTGCATGACCACAGGCAAATTGCCAAACCCTTCTGTGCCTCAGTTTCCTCTTCTGTAAAATGGGAATACTAATACTGATGGGACCTACCTCACAGGGTTGTTGCAAGGTTCAAACAATATATGCCTGCAAATTGCCTTACAAATTTTGAAAGGTTATATAAATGTTCAGTTATTTTTATGATTTTTAAGTCTTAATGGGGATACCATTATCTTGCAGATGCCAACTCTGCAGGGCTACCCTACATACTAGAGGATCAACTCCTCATGACTGAGAAATGATGTACAACTCTGATGTATTTGTTTTAAACTCTTATCTTCTGCCTTATTTCCAATGCTAAGACAAAAGAGTGGCAAGGGCTAGGCATTCTGCGTTAAGTGACCTGTCCAGGGTCATACAGCTAGGATGTGAACTCTAATGTATTTGGGAGTGAACTGCATGGAATGAGGATGTCCCTGGTTCGTTGATAAAGGAGCCACCAATGGGATTACAAATGTAGGTGAAAGTTAAGGGGAATACCTTTATATTTTCTTAATGGTGGCATTTGATAATAGAAACCATTCACAACTCCTCTAATTTAGCCTTCCCTGTTGCTCCCTAAAATCTCAGTAGAGTAATATTATTGTAAACTCTCTTCCATGACAATATGTCCCATCTTCATAATTGCAATGAGGACTTTATTGTGGGATGTCTTATAGTTTTGATAATACCTGTTATTCAGAATTTCACCATCTCAGATTTTAGACATAATCCCTTGGACCCGTCTTACAGATCCTGTTCTTCCTATTACTCCTTTCTATCTGCCCTTTTTTTTCATCACTGGCTCATTATCTATCTCCCTCTTCCTAAACCTGGGTATCCCTCAAGGATCTATCCTAGGCTTAGGCTCTTCTCACTTTATATTCTCTCCCTTAGTAATCTTATTAACTCCCTTAAATTCAGTTATTATCTTTAGGCATGACTGATTCCACAATCTATCGTCCTGACTTCTGGTCTCATATCACAACTCACCTATTAGACTTCTCTCCCTGGGTGTCCAGTTGGTACCTCAAAATCAACATGTCCTAAACAGGGCTTAACTTTCTACCTACATCCTTTCTCCTTTTCACCTACCTCTTGTGCATTGTCTTGCCCTCTTAGATTGTAAATTTCCTGAGGGCAAAGTTGCCTTTTTTCCCCCTTATTCACATCCCTAGTTAATGCTTGGAACATAATAGGATCCTGATAAATGACTGATTATTCCCTGCTCTATCTCCAAGCTTCTTTTTTTCTATTAAGGACACCACTATTCCTCTAATTACTCATTTTTGTATCTTGAGTCATGCTTACCTTTATCCCACTTCCCAAACATCTGACCATTCTTGCCCAACTTACTTCTATGTCATCTCTCCCATTTGCCCATTTCTCACAGTGTCACTGCCTTAGTTCAGGTCCTTTTCACTTCTTCCTGGACTCTTAAAATAGCCCCCTAGTTGTCTCTTTACTTCCAGTTTCCCTTCTTTCTAATCTATTTTTCACTAGGTTCCTAAAATAGACTTTACAGTTCAAGTCTGACAATGGTACTTCTCTAGAGCTTTCAGTGGGACTCTGTCGCCTACAGGGTGAAACACAAACCCCCTCAGCTTGGTGTTTAAGGACCTCTACAATCTGACACCATCCTAGTAGCAGCCTATAGTCTCTGCTGCTCAGGAACCAGGATTTCTGCAGCTTCCCCACCTCCTTCTGATTTTTTTTAACTTCCAAGAAGAACAGGAAGTTCTTTGTGAAAGGTGGGAAATGATGAATACAAGATTTGGGAAGAAATTTTCCCATCAATAGCTGATGAGGACTGCTTTTTTGTCCCTTCTCTTGGTGAAATATTGGAGGAAGAAATTTCTCTTGCCCAGAAGATGGCAGTTTGATGTCCTACTTCTATTCTGGGCCATTTTTCCTTCTTCTTTTGTACTCCTTCACTTGGCAAATCTCATTAATTCCCATGGATTTAATTACCATCTCTATGCTGATGATTCTCACATCTACCTATCTTATCCCAATCAATCTGCTGACCTCAAATAATGTGTCTTCAACTCATTTTCAGACATTTCACACTGGATATCCAATAGATATCTTAAACTCAACATGTTCAAAATGGAATACATTATCGTGTCTCCTAAGCCTGTCCACTACCATCCCCCTAGTCCTTCAGTCTGGAAACCTAGGAATTATTTTTGACTCTTCACTTTCTCTAGCCCCATTTATCCATTCTGTTGCCATAAAATTTCTCCAATATGTCCCCTTCTCTCCCTTGACACTGCCACCATTTTGGTGCAGGTCATAATCACCTCACACATAGATAATTGCAATAGTCTGCTGGTGAGTCTGAATACCACAAGTCTTTTTCCATTTAGCCACTAACATGATTTTTAAAAACATGGGCCCAACTATGCTATCGCCCTCCCCAATAAACTCTAGTAGCTCCCTATCACTTCCAGGATCAAATGAAAAATCCTGTTTGGTTTTCAAAGACCCATAGCCTAGCTCCCTCCTACCTTTCCAGTCTTCTTATATATTATTTCCCTTCAGTCTTTCTTTGATTCAGTGACTCTGCCCCCCATGCTGTTCCACAGACAAAAAATTCTGTATCTATTCTCCAGATACTGAGTCTTAGAGAGTGACTGATTCAAGGCGTGACATCAGATCTTCCTGACTTTCGGTCTGATATTCTGTCATTTACACTGAATTTAAAACTCCAGTGGAGTAAGAACCAGATTAAAATGTAACTGGGAAATGTTTAACAAAAAATAAAATATAATGTAGAAAAAAATGTTAATTTGTAGTTTTCTAAGTAAATACACAATCTATATGGAGCTGTTTCTTTTTGTTTGACACTGTTTCATTAAACCATCTAACTGACTCTATGAGTAGCATCTTAGACAAGAGAAATCGGGATCTGAATTGAGATGACATGACCAGGAACCACAGGAGAGAAAGTCTTTAAGCAACCAATTGTAGACACAGCCTAGGCATTTTGCTGGAGTCTTTTACTTTTAAGACTATTTAGGCATAGCTTGGCTGAATGCCTTCCCTGCCAACACGTGATGATGCTTGGGAAGCTCAGTTCCCAAGATGCTTTGGCAAGAAGGAGTGGGAGAGAAAGGGGCAAATCTTGGATTAATTTCAGAATGTGTTAATATTCTTTAATTACTGTTTATTTTTGCCCTCAATTAAATGTTTTATTGTTTAAATGCTGCTAACTTCACTGATTTTGTTAGTACGGCAAGCTAGAAGCCAGGGTTGGTAACTTGCCATGAAAAGTTCCCACAATTCAAATCTGAGTCTGTGAGGAGACTTTAGCTCACATTACTTTATGTAGTCCAAATTACAGCCAAATTGCGCTATGTTTGGCCATGGCATCTCCAGCCTCCATACATTGGCACATGTACCGCTCTCAGAATCCCTAACGACCCTCATGACTCAACTCATGAACTACCTCCTACGGGAAGTTCTCCTTGATTCTCCCAGATAATACTCTTTCATTAAATTATCTGGCATTAACTTATCTGACTAGCATTAGTATTATTCTAGTAGATTCTAAACTTCTTAAGGATAAACTCTTAATTTTTTTGTTTTATTTTGTTTTGTTTTCAGTTGACCAACTCAATACCTAGCACAGTTCTTGCACAAAGGATGTGATTAAAAGCTATTTGTGGAAATCAAACAATGCTTCTACTGAGTATAATATAACTAGAACACCTGGTCTTGCACACATATTCCTAGGGAACTTTCTGCACACTTATTACTAAAACTTCTCCATATTTCTTACCTCTTTCCCGTCTCATTATTCTCATTCTACCTGAGAACATTGAGAAAAAAAATCAGGTTCTCACCCTGAAGGGTAACAGTTTATTCCTTCCAGCTACAGAATAGATTCCTCTCACTGCCCCTTCCCATTCCTATGCTATGGCCAAGAATAAGTCAGAGTCTCTAACTGTAAAATCCAGTTCCACAAGATTTGATGTGAAATGAGATTTATTTAAGAGCATTTAAAAATTGATCAAAACCCTCATTAAAATACTCGTACATATGGTGTATTTCTCATTAGATATTTTCAGTGTCAATCAAGAGAGAATAATCTCACAATTTATTTTGTTCTGTTCCAAATTAGCCTCAAGGCTATTTAAATGCATCACAAAACCAAATCTGCCTGACTGACAGAATGTCAGCCTCCCAGAGCACATTCATAATGCATATTCCAGCTCCAGGAAAAGACAGTAGAGACTCAATGACAGAGAGGTTCATATTTTCCTTGTAGCATTCTCAGGAGGTCACTGCAGTGGTCTGGGGGAGGGAGAGGTAAAAGAAGGAGACAGTTTGGTCAGGTCAAACAACTAAAATGGCTGGGGTCCAAATTCCACATTTGTGCTGAGATACTTTTTATGATTTTCCATATGAATGAATAGAATACCCAATTAGAACACTATAATACAAAATCATACTCAATGTGAAAAATTCAATTTAGCAGCCCCCCTTGGATTTGTCAAAGCTCCTATAGTTTAGAATCATAACTAGGTGCAGTGGTTTAAAGTACTGGACTTGGATTCAGAAAGACCTAAATTCAAATCCTACCTCCTACATGGACTTTGCTATGTAATTCTGAGCAAATTCACTTAATCTTCCCCCACCTTGGTTTTCTCATCTGTAAAATGAACCGGAGAAGGAAATGGCAAAGCATTCTAAGTATCTTTGTCAAGAAAACCTGAACGGCTTCACCAAGAGTTAGAAATGACTTAAACCAATCCAACAACAATCCCTACCCCTTCTCACCAAATAGAATGTAAATTCCTTGAGAATGGTCACTATTTCTTTTCTTTTCTTTTAAATTTTGTTTCTCTAATTTATAGAATAATACCTTAAACATTTGGGATCATATTTCTGATTTCATTTGAGTAAGAAACTCCCTATGAGGAAACTTCTATCAAAGCAACTTATTCTTTAGCTTATTGTTTTAGAGAGTTGCCTACAAAACTGAGATGTTTTATGATTTGTCATTTAACTCAGACTCTTCACAAAAATAAATCTGTTGGAGATGACAGTTGAACACAATTTTTCTTGACCTGATGGCCACTCTTCTCTCCTCTGTGACATGCTACTTCTTATCTTGTACATAGATAATGATTAAATAAATGTTTGCTAAATTTATTTGACATAAATCAAATTGAATTGACAGCAATAACTGTGATGAGTAAAACACCAGAAATCGTCAAGCAATGACTGGAGGACCACTTGTCCAAGGATATGAGGGATGCCAAGATCTTTTGGAGGGGAAGTTATATAGTCTACAATCAGAAGCCACTGACGGTCTTTATTCTCTCTTATTTCCAGCTAGGGAAGCACTGATGACATCATTATGAGCAACATGAATATTGGGGCCACAGTCATTGAAGTCTTCTCATGTCTTTGGGGATTTTACTTGTCTCCAAGGAACCCTGGATGGAAGGGATTCTTGCAGCATTTTGGAGTTTGCTGCATGGTTGGTTTTATCTCAACCATGCTCTTATATCTTGCCTTGTATTGGTTCCTGTCATCCTTAGCAATCTTCTTCATTCCCTTCTCGATTGTTATGTCAATCCTCCTATGCTTATCCAAGCATGTACGCTACTTTGCTATTCTCTTCTTTCTCTCTTGTGGACTGCGTGAAGGCAGAAATGCCCTGATTGCTGTTGGAACAGGGATTGTGACATTTGGCCATGTGAAAAATATCTTCCATAACTTGAAAGGCCTGCTGGAAGGAATAACTTGCAACCTCAGGATCAAAAGCTTTATTATCCATTTCCCTCTTCTAAAAAAATATATTGAAGCCATTCAGTGGCTTTATAGTCTTGTCACAGATGACAGTCTGTTTGAAGAGATCGTCTCTTGGAATCATACCTTGGACATGTCTATTCTCAGCCCCAGCAAAGCCTTTGAGATTAGGCTCAATGACACAAAAGGAGAAATCCTAAGTGTGATAGACCATGTAACCACTGTCACAGAGGTGGTATCTTCTCTGGGCCAAGGGCTGTTGACCATTGCTGGCTTTGCTCTAGTTCTATTCAGCACAGGACTCTTCATGAAACGATTCTTGGGTTGTCATAGCCACAGATTTGAAAATATTTACATCACCAGATGTTTCATTCAGTTCGATGAAAGTGAGAGGCATCAAAAAAGGCCCTGCGTTCTTCCGCTTAATAAGCAGGAAAGGAAGAAATACACTATCATACCATCCTTCTGCTTGGCTCCTAAAGAGAAGAGAAGCCTTGGACTATTTTTCCTTCCCATATTGACTAATCTCTATATCTGGGCCTTGTTTGCAGCCATGGATTATGGGCTGTATCAGCTCCTTTCATCAGTTAACAAACATTTCCAAAACTTACCAGGAATGGAGGTTCACTTGAAATTGTCTAATGAGGTAAGAACAAATTATAATAAACAGATTCATACGAATAACAATAGCATGTTACTATAGCATACAATAATAACTCAAACTAATATTTTATATAGCGTTTTGAGATTTGCAGAGTGTTTTACAAATATTATTCATTTTTCCCTCATGACAATGCTGGGAGATAGATGCTATTATTATCCCTATTTTATAGAAGAGAACACTGAGGCTGAGGGAAGTTAAGGGAATTGTCCAAGATGATAAATCTAATAAGTGTCTGAGGTCAAGATTTGAAGAACCACAGAGTACCTTGAACTTAGGAGTAGGTTCAGGAGTTCCACATGAGAGAAAGAGATTCCTCAGGCGCTATCTATATGATTTCTTTGGCTAGAGGGTCCATTAAATACATTTGAGCAGGGCAAATGGATAGAAGAGAGTGGGAAGGAAAAGAAGAAAGAAAGGAGAGAGGGAATAGAAATAAAAAAGGAGGGAGAGATGGAAGTAGAAGGAATAAGAAAGGGGTCTTTTTTCTGAGACAAATATTTTTATTTTAAATTCTTTTGAATTTTATTTTGTTGGTTGAAAGTTGGAACAGAGGCTCTGTCATTCCTGAAGCTTACTCCAAGAACTGGAGCACCAGGGTGCCTCATAATTAACTAAATTCTTGGGCCTGGTAAAGGGGCGGGGGTGTTGTGTGTAATCAGCTTGAAAAAGCCAAGTAAATGCGAGAACAAGCAAAACATACCTGCTGAGCAGCAGAAATGAATCTGAGAGGAAAAAGTAGTTGGATTTAAGCAAGAAGTATCAAATGTTCTTAAAAATAATTGCTACACAAAGTGTAAATACAGATACTATCTATATAATGGAATTGAAAAGGAAGGATAAAGTATCATTACCACATTCTCTCCAGAATTTTCAGTCCAATGATCAGATTCATTTACCATTTGCTAAATTAGTGAATTTTAAGAATGGTTATGAAGCACTAGTGTTTTCATTGGTACTTAATGCTTCCCTTACCTCTTAAAGGAAATAAAATCTCTCTCTCTCTCTCTCTCTCTCTCTCTCTCTCTCTCTCTCTCTCTCTCTCTC
>NC_058130.1:645274561-645352828 GCF_016433145.1 Gracilinanus agilis
TATAAATCCCACCTGATCATGGTGGATGATCTTCTTAATTACTTGCTGGAGTCTCTTTGCTAATATTCTATTTAAGATTTTTGCATCTATGTTCATTAGGGAGATTGGTCTATAGTTTTCTTTCTCTGTTTTTGGTCTACCTGGCTTTGGGATCAGTATCATATTTGTGTCATAAAAGGAATTTGGTAGGACTCCTTCTTTGCTTATCATATCAAATAATTTGTATAGTATTGGGATTAGTTGCTCTTTGAATGTCTGATAGAATTCACTTGTGAATCCATCAGGTCCTGGTGATTTTTTCTTAGGGAGTTCTTTGATGGCTTGTTCAATTTCTATTTCTGATATGGGATTATTTAGGTATTCTATTTCTTCTACTGTTAATCTAGGCAATTTATATTTTTGTAGATATTCATCCATATCTCCTAAATTGTTATATTTGTTGCCATATAATTGGGCGAAATAGTTCTTAATGATTGCCTTAATTTCCCCTTCATTAGAGGTGAGGTCTCCCTTTTCATCTTTAATACTGTCAATTTGGTTTTCTTCTTTGTTTTTCTTATTAGATTGACCAGTATTTTGTCTATTTTATCTGTTTTTTCAAAGTACCAGCTTCTACTCTTATTTATTAATTCAATAATTCTTTTACTTCCAATTTTAATAATTTCTCCCTTAATTTTTAGTATTTCTAATTTAGTTTTCATCTGGGGATTTTTAATTTGCTCGTTTTCTAATTTTTTGAGTTGCATACCCAATTTATTAATCTCTGCCCTCCTTAATTTGTTAATATATGCACTCAAGGATATAAATTTCTCCCTGAGTACTGCCTTGGCTGTATCCCACAGAGTTTGGTAGGATGTCTCATCATTGTCATTCTCTTCAATGAAATTGTTGATTGTTTCTATGATTTCTTCTTTGACAAATTGGTTTTGGAGAATCATATTGTTTAATTTCCAATTGGTTTTTGATTTGCCTGTCCAGGTGCCCTTACTAATTATTATTTTTATTGCATTATGATCTGAGAAGGTTACATTTATTATTTCTGCTCTTTTGCATTTGTTTGCAATGATTCTATGTCGTATTACATGGTCCATCTTTGTGAATGTACCATGTGCAGCTGAAAAGAAGGTGTATTCCTTTTTGTCCCTAGTTATTTTTCTCCACATATCAATTAAGTCTAATTTTTCTAGGACTTCATTCACCTCTCTTACCTCTTTCTTATTTATTTTTTGGTTTGATTTATCTAGATCTGAAAGAGGAATATTTAGATCTCCCACTATTATGGTTTTACTATCTATTTCCTTCTTGAGCTCTGCCATTTTCTCCTTTATGAATTTGGATGCTATACCACTTGGTGCATACATATTGAGCAGTGTTATTTCCTTATTGTTTATACTGCCTTTAATCAGGATGTAATGACCTTCCCTGTCTTTTTTAACCATATCTATTTTTACTTTGGCTTTGTCAGAGATCATAATAGCTACTCCTGCCTTCTTTTTTTCATTTGATGCCCAAAAGATTTTGCTCAAGCCCTTAACCTTAAACTTGTGTGTGTCTACCCACCTCATATGTTTTTCTTGTAGACAACATATGGTAGGATTTTGGTTTCTGATCCACTCTGCTATTTGCTTCCGTTTTATGAGCAAGTTCATCCCATTCACATTCAGAGTTACAATTATCAGTTGTGCATTCACTGACATTTTTGTATCCTCCCCTAGACCCACCCCTTCTTCTTACACTATTTTCTTTTAAACCAGTGGTTTGCTTTGAGCTGGTATCCCTTATTCCCTCCCTTGATTGACTTCCCTTTCTGCCCCCTCCCTTGTTATTCCCCTCTTTTTGTTTTTTAAAGGCCTAATGAATTCCCTCCCCCTTCTTCTCCCCTCCCTTTTTTGACCTCCCCACTCCCCTGCTCCCTTTGGTTTATCCCTTCTGACTTTCTGAGTAGGGTTAGGTAGAGTTTTTTATCCAAATGGATAATAAAGCTACTCTTCCCTCTCTGGGTTGATTACACTGAGAGTAAGGTTTGATTATTACCTCTTAATGCTCTCTTCCTCTCCTTCTTATAATAATATTTATCCCCTCCCCTTCCCATGCCCTCTTTGTGTGTAATAGAATATCCTATTTTTCTTATTCACTCAAGTTTCTCTTGGTGTCCCCTACTATTCACCCCCTCTTTCCCACCCCCCATGTCATCTTAGACCATTTAGTATCCTATCCTCTCCCTATGAATTATTCTTCTGGTTGCTATAATAGTGAATCTTATAATAGTGAATAGAGTTCACTACAGAGAATTATACATAGCATTTCTCCCCCTAGTAATACAGATAATTAGATCTTCTTTAAGCCCTTAAAGAGTCAAATTTAAAAAATTATAAGTTTTCTTTCTTTTCCCTCTGTTTCTTATTTACCTTTTCATGTTTCTCTTGATTTTTGTGGTTGGGTATCAAACTTTCCATTTAGTCTTGGTCTCTTTCGTGCAAAAACTTGGAAATCTTCAATTTTGTTGAATGCTCATGCTTTCCCCTGGAAGTATATAGTCAGTTTCGATGGGTAGTTGATCCGTGGCTGAAGGCCCAGCTCTCTTGCCTTTCTGAATATTGTATTCCAAGCCTTGCGGTCTTTTAGCATGGAAGCTGCCAGATCCTGTGTGATCCTGATTGGTGCTCCTTTATATTTGAATTGTCTCTTTCTGGCTTCTTGTAAGATTTTTTCTTTTACTTGAAAACTCTTGAATTTGGCTATTATATTCCTTGGTGTTGACTTTTCTGTGTCCAGTGTAGAGGGTGATCTATGGATCCTTTCAATGTCTATATTGCCCTCTTGTTGTAGAACTTCAGGGCAATTTTGCTGAATAATTTCTTTAAGTATGGAGTCCAAGTTTCTACTAATTTCTGCCTTCTCTGGAAGACCAATGATTCTCAAATTGTCTCTTCTAGACCGGTTTTCTTGGTCTGTCACTTTCTCATTGAGATATTTCATGTTTCCTTCTATTTTATCAGTCTTTTGACTTTGTTTTATTTGTTCTTGTTGTCTTGAGAGATCATTGGCTTCTAATTGTTCAATTCTAGCCTTTAGGGACTGGTTTTCGGTCATAATCTTTTGGTTTTCCTTTTCAATCTGGTCATTTCTGGTGTTCAATTTGCTTATCAGTTCATTTGATTTCTGAGCCTCACTTTCCAATTGCAAAATTCTGCCTTTTAAACTGTTATTTTCTTGTCAGATCTCTTCCATCTTCTTCAACACCTCATTTTTGAACTCTTCAATAGCTTGTGACCAGCTTTCATTTTTTGGGGAAGGTTTGGATATGATTATTACTTGTTATTACTTGTTTGTCCTCCTCTGTTGTCTGGATTTTTTCTGTGTAAAAGTTGTCGAGTGTTCCAGAGTTTTTCTTGATAATCTTTTTCTTCTTCTGGGGTTCTCGGCTTGCCATCGTTAGCCCTGCCCCTTTTCAGCTTTGTCTTCACACTCAGGGTCTGCCTGCGCTTTCTAAGCTCCCGGGGGCTCCGGTCTCCTTGTCCTCAGGGTCAGGCCTCCTGGTAGTCCCCGGTCTGCCCTTCTGCCCAAGGCTCCTTCAGCAGTTTCAGGGGCTGCTTCCACAGCCTCACTCCTGTCTGCTCCGGGTCCTCACTCGCAGTCCAAGCCTGTGCTGGAGATCTTTATTCTCATCTAGGGCACTGTCTTCACCCACGCAGATACTAGGGAAAGTCCGTGCGCTGGAGATCTTTATTCACGTCTGGGGCGATGCCTTTACCCCGCGCAGATGCTGGGGAAAGTCCCTGCATTAGAGATCTTTGTCCATGCCCCCGCAGACCCTCAGGAAAGTCCATGCGTGTCCCCCAGCCACTTGGTGTCCCTCATCTTGCAGCACACAGGTACAAGCCCTGGGGCTGCTAGTGATTTACTGGTTGCCCCAGTCCTGTTTTCACTCTTGTGCGTTGGCCTTGGTGCTTTGCGAGGTGTGTGGTATGTGTGTGTGGGGGGTGTAGGGGCTTCTTCCTCTCGCGTTTTAGTTAGAGCTGTTTTACCCCTTTATAGCGTGGAGATGCCCTGATTCTGCGTACCTTCAATGCTGCGCCCTGTTGTGGGGTTCCTTCATTCGTCTGGGTTTGTTTTTATGTCCCCTTGAGGAGTACTGTATGCTTCGGTTAGGAGAGATTGAGCAGCTGCTCCTTACTCTGCCACCATCTTAATCAGAAGTCCAAATCTTCCGAAAAATCATTTTAATAATATTTCAATTCAACATTTCCACAGGAACCATAGGGAGTTTGAGTACACAAACCCCATTTATTATTAGGTTTTTATCATGATTTAACATATGTAAAATGTCTTTTTATTGTCATAGTTCTGTGAAGTGAGCATAGCAGGTACCCATTTTACAGTTGAGAAAACAGAGCTTCAGAAATTTTAAGTGACTTGTTCCTAATTAATACTAGCAATAAGAAGTGGGATTCAGATCCAGGTTTCTCCTAACTAAATATGGTACTTTTTCCACTAAAACCCAGATTTGACTCTTTTGGCTGTTCATGATGTGGCTCATTTCTACCTTTCCAGGCTTATTCTCTGCCACTTCTGTACAATCCAGTGAGACTGGACTCCTTGCTATTCCCCCATACACAACACTCTGTCTTCCAACTCTATGTGTTTTCTCTGGTTGTTCACCTTGCCCAGAATTTTCTCTCTCCTCTTCCTTACTTCTTTGCTTCCTTCAAATCTCAGCTGATGTCCTACTCTTGTGGGAGAGTGAGTTCTGTTATGGAAGAGCGAATGCTGGTTCTCTTCCAAAGAAATGAGGCTCAGATCCCTTCATCTAAGGCATGGAAGCATTTATTCAAGGGTATTATGGACAGCGTAGCCAGGGTAATAGAAAAGCCAAAACAGGATTTCAGGTTGTTATATTTATTATAGATCTGATAGATTATAGATCCTGGGAATTCTCTGCTCACCCTCAGATCATTCCTTCCATTGGTGTTGCAGGGGGCATTCCAGGGGAAGGGGCAGGGAAGGTGTGCAAAGATCCCTGATGTACCTTGATGATGTTCCCTCCCGTACCTTGTTTGTATGACTTTCAAGGTTGTTTGAATGGCCTTCCCCAGCCTTGAAAACTGTTATCAAAGGGCAAAAAGTCATAATATCCTGGATGCTTTCTCTTCCCTTCAGCCTTGGCAATTGGGAAGAGGGGTACAGGGAAAACAGAGGGTTTGAGTCTATGTTCTAATATCTGCTAACTAGTAAAAAGCTGAAGATCTAAAAGCACCATTAAAGAAAAAAGGATTTTAAAGCATTTCTAAGATTTTAAAGCACCATTTAACACTTCCAACCTATACCACTACTTTCTACAAAAAGTCTTCTAGATCCCCCTCAATGCTAGCACTTTCCTACTGGGATCTCTTTAGGTTATTCTGTTTATATCTTGTCTGTACGTAATTGTTTACAAGTTGTCTTCTCCATTAGCCTGTGAGCTCCTTGACAGCAGAGACTGTTTTTGCCTTTCTTTGTAAACCTAGAACTTAATACTGTACCTGGAATACAGTAGATGTTTAATAATAGTAGTATGATAATAATAATAGTTAATAATAGTAATGACAGTACAGTAACTGAAATACAGCAGATGCTCAATAATAGTAGTATGATAATAATAGTTAATAATAGTAATAACAGTATTGTACCTGAAATACAGCAGCTGCTTAATAATACTATAATAAAGATAATAATAACAGTATGGTACCTGGAATACAGTAGATGCTTAATAATAGTAGTATAATAATAATAGTTAATAATAGTAATAACAGTACAGTACCTAGAATATAGCAGATGCTAAATAATAGTATAATAATAAAAAATAATAACAGCCCAGTGCCTGGAATACAGTAGGTGCCAATTGACTTAACTTGACTATGCTTGTGTTTTAGGTGAAGGGAAACCATGACATCATAAGTGACTCTTCCTTTAATATATCCTTGTTTGAACCCCAGTGCATCCCTAAACCTGAAATTCTTATGTCTAAAACATGGGTCCCACTAAGCATCATCATCCTGACATTGGTGGTGCTGGGTCTGCTGTCTTCCATCCTGATGCAATTCAAAATCTTAGTATCTGGGTCATTCTACCCTGATGTAGAAAGAGAGAGGATACGATATCTACATGCCAAGATTCTCAGGAGAAGAACCAAAGAACCACTGAGTAAAGGAAAAAAGAAACTGATGCAATTTGTCACAGAGGTAAGTTTGGAACAAGGACAAAAGAGGATCTGCAATGCCTCTAATTTAAACTAAAAGTCAGATTGTAGAGTGAACCAGTGTGCAATGTCAATATTGACAAGAGACACATTTATATAGCTTTTTGAAATTTGACAGTAAACATTAGGAGATTCAAAGCCAGGTCTTCTTAACTCCAAAGGTGACATATTTCTATTTTTTCCTCTACAATGATTCCTATGCCTGCCTCTGACACATAGTGACTGTGACCCAGGGCACGTCATTTAACCTCTGAGTACTCTGGAAAATAGGTAGAAGGCATTTCATTACTTGGAAGTTCTCTATACTAATGAAATCATGGATCTAGTCCCTATTCCACAGGAGACAAATCTTATGCATCTGAGGCATAGTTATTAGCAGGGTTAAGGGCTTTTTGCTTATTTAACTAAGAAAGCAGTTGAGACCTACAAAAATGTCCCATTTAAAATTTGTTATAAGCCAGATATGTTTCTACGTTAAAGTGAGTGGTTTCTTGATTTTTTTAAAGGACCTCCTTGATTATATCACGAAATTGTCTTCTCTTGGCTGTCCCTCTTTAGTATATGTTAACAAAGGAACTTTATGTATTAAGTGTGTATTAAGTACTTCCTATGTGGGGGGTACCATGCTAGGTGTTGGGTATACAAAGAAAAAATGTTCTCCAGGAGCTCACATTCAGTAAGGGGAAACAACTTGTACATGGATAGCACCATGGACAGCCTACCCCTAAGAATGGATCCCAGGCTAATCCTGGAATCTCTCCAAAGGAGAAGGGCACCAGTGGAATATCAGTGTATCTTTGACTCATTGTACCCACTCTGTATCAAGACTCACAAGAAACCTGATTCAAGCTTTGTTATAACTCATGTTGAAGTTTCCCTAAATGTGGGTTACACATTCCTCACATCCCATGTACAGTATCAATATAAAATATAACACCTTTATTTCACCTACCATGCAAAAAAGAATAAGATGGTGACTTCCAAGAGTCCATGTACAAATACAGAAGAATAAAGCATTTCTAGACTCTTATTTCAGAAGAAAAAACACTTTATGAGACTGCTGAATACTTTTTAACTTTCACATTTAACTTTTAATTTTCACAAGTATTGTCCAAGCAACTCACATCAGTATCATGGACAGTTAAAAAAAAGCCTATATCTATGACCCCCGTGATGTAGCTTTTAGTCTTTCAGTTCCAGGGGAGTCCTCTTCCTTCTCCTAATTACCTGTTGAGTATATTCCCACCCTCTTGAAGGCCAATGACTCACTCTAGAGCTCAGAGACTTTAATCATTTGGGGACTTCAGAATTTAGGGTATCTAGAATTTAGGATTATTCAGTATAACTCCCTAATCTGTAAACATCTACTCCCAGGATTGATAGTCTCTGACAAACACTCAGAAAAGGAAACAGAAAGGCAGAAAGCAACCAGGGTTTGGTATTCACCATCATATGCTGCATCTTACAAGCTGGAATCCTGGGGGTGGAAGGGAAGAAGGGCATAAAACTCTTGTTTTTGCTATGTTACATCCTTGAAATACAAGGAAGAAAAGAAATTCCTCCACATAGGGGAATTTTTTAAATAATTTTTTCATATCTATTTTTTCCTTTCACTTCATCCATCCTCCATTAAAAAAGAAAGACAAAAATTTTGTAACAAAATTGAAAGTCAAGCAAAACTAATTCCTGCATTGGCTATTCCCAAATATTGTCTTTTTCTTTACACTGAGTCCATTACCTTCATATCAGAAAATGGATAGGATATCAGTCATTCAACAAGTGTTTACTAAGTGCTTACCATATGGTAGGCAATATACTAAGTCCTGGGGATAAAAATACAAGCGAAAAAGATAGTCTGTCTCTGGCCTTAAGGAATTTACATTCTAATGGGTAAGGACAATATACAAAAGGAAGCTGAAAAGTAGGGAGAAGCGTGAGAAGGTAGTAGGTTTTGGAATGACAGAGAAATCTAGAGAATTTAAGCTTAGTGAGAAATGAGATTGGTGGCCTGGATACTCTCTTTGAATGCATGTTCTAAGAGGACTCAGGTAATCAGAAGGAAGAGCCCCAGGTGTGGAAAGTAGAGATATGAATTCCAGGACTGAAGGGCATCTAGGGTTTCTTGGATGAAGAGGTGACTAAGGCATGATGGACAAGTACAGATGTGTGTAGTGTTTAGAGAGGAACAAAATGTAAGAATCCTGGGAAGGTAGGAAGGAGCCAAGTAGGTCACGGTTTCATCATCTATCAAAGGAAGTTGTATTTTTTAAAATGATCATTTCTAAGGCCCCTTTCAGCTATAATATTAGGATGCCCTTCCATTCATCTCTTCTAACAAATTACTCCTCTGTCATTCCCAATATTTCACTTATTTTCAGTCTTTTCCTTTTTAGTGGTCCATTTCCTATTGTCTACAAACATGACCATGCCTCTTCTATGCTGAAAAAAATCCAACTTAATTCTTTCATGCCCATTGTCATCCAATATCTCTTCTAGCTAAACTCAAGAAGACTGTCTACAATAGGTGCCTCCCTTTCTCTCTTCTCACTTTTGCCTCTGCCTCATTCCACCAAAAATGCTCTCCCCAAAGTTTTCCATATCCAATGATTTTTTCTTTATCCTCATTCTTCTTGACCTCTCTGTGGCCTTTGTCACTACCGATCACTCTATCCTCCTTGATATTATCTTCTCTTTGGATTTTGGGAACCATTCTCTCCTGGTTTCTCTCATACCTATCTTATCAGTTCTTAATCTTTGTTGAATCTTCCTCCAGATCATGTCTTCTAACCACTGGTGTCCCTCAGGATTCTCTCCTGAGCTCTCTTCTCTGTATTGTGTACTATTTTTTCATTTGACAATCTAATCATCTTCCATGGACTTAATTACCATTTCTATCCTGATGATTTTCATATCTAACTATTTTGCTTCATTCTCTGTTGACCTCCAATCCACATCTTCAACTGCCTTTCAGACAGCTCAAACTGGATGTCCAGGAGATATCCTAAACTCAATATCTCCAAAGCAGAATTCATTATCTTTCCCTCCTAAACATCACACCAAACCCTTATCCTCCCAGTTACTATAGAAGTCAACATCCTCCACCTACTCTTTCAGGCTCAAAAACTAGGGATCATCCTGGAATCCTCAATATCTCTCACCACCACCTCCTGCCATATTTGATCTGTTACCAAGGTCATCAATTTTGCCTTTACATCTCTCACCTTCTTCCTTTCCATGTTACTGCCACCAGTAGTTCATGATCTCAACATCTCATTCTTAGTTAAATGCAATAACTTACTGTTGGATCTACCTGCCTCATCTCTCCTTCTTCCAATCCATCCTTCATGTAGCCACTAAAGGGATTTTTCTAAAATTCCATGCTATATGCTATAATGCTTGTGTAACCCTGCCAACACCAGGAGGGAGATGGGAAAGCAGCAAGGGAGATTAGTTTGATCATATAACTTAGGAAAACTTGTGTGGAAATTTGTTATAATATGTAATTGGTAAAAATAAATAGATTAAAGATTTTTTAAAAATACTGATCCTATAATGACATACTCTTCCTCCCTCCCTGCCACTACCACAATCAATAAAGTTTAGTGACTTCCTATTGACTCCAGGATCAAATACAATATGCTGTTTGGCATTCAAAGCCCTTTGTACAAAGCATAGTTTCTTTCTACCTTTCCAATCTTACACCTTACTTTCCAACATATACTTTCAATACAGTGACTGACCTCCTGGCTGTTTCATGAGTAAGACATTCCACATCTCTCAACTCTGAGCATTTTCTCTGGCTGTACCCCATGTCTGGAATGCTCTTTATCTTCCATTCTGACTTACTGACCTCTCTGGCTTCCTTTAAATCCCAATTAAGTCCCTACCTTCTATCAAAAGCCTTTCCTAGCCCCTTTTAATCCCAGTGCATTCCCTCTATTAACTATTTCTTATTTATTCTCTATATACCTTGGTTGGTATATATTTATTTGCTTATTGTCTCTTCCATTAGACTGTAAACTCCTTGAAGACAAGCACTTCCTTCTGTCTCTTTTTGTATCTCTTGAACTTTGCACTATGATTGGTACACAGTTAGTGCTTAATAAATGTTTGCTTAATAAATGTTTATTGATCTCATAGGAGAAGCTATACTCTGACTTGATATAGTTGAGTACATCTCCTGAGCCTTAGTCAGTAAATCATTAAGAGGAAATTCCAGTCCACAATACTCAACCAGGAAGATGTCAGTGCATGACTCCACTTCCAGGAGATATGTCATTCATTTGCATTTGCTTTAGGAATATCTATTCCTCACACTCACTTTATCCCTCCCCCCCAAATGTAAGTTCCTTGAGGGATTATTTCAACTAATGAACATTTATGTTTCTAGCACCTGTTGTGGTGCCTTGTACAGAGCTGACAGTTTAGTAAATATTTGTAGAATTAAAGTGAATTGGGACAACCAGGTGGCTCAGTGGATTGAGAGTCAGACCTAGAGATGGGAGGTCCTGGGTTCAAATGTGACTTCAGATACTTCTTATCTGTGTGAGTCACTTGACCTCAATTACCCTGTCCTTACCACTCTTAAACCTTGGAACCAAAGATCAGTATTGATTCCAAGAGAGAAGGTGAGGGTTCAAAAAAAAAAAGAATTAAATTGAATTGTCCTCTACTCCTTTTTCCCCTCCCAAGAAGGAAAGAACCTTCAGATTCTTCATAGGTTCATGGAATGGGTAGTAAGTAGCTTCTACAAATACCTGGTATTTGAGGCTAATTTGATGCCAATTTGCCTTTTCCCATCTTTTTCAGATGCATTTCTGGTTTCCTGTCCTGAAAATGTTTGGGGAAGGCACAGCATCCCTTGCACATGAAAACAATCCTTGAAAAATTCTAAGCAGCTCTTCAGCTAAATTTATCTCAGCAGCTCCCCTCAGATTTATGGATGGTTGGCACATGTCACGGTTCATTCCCAACTGTATGGAAATGTGACATTTACTTTCATTTTATAGGCTTAGGATTTTCAGGGCCAGCACTCAAGAACTCAAGAGGCTGCTGATTTCCTCCAGGGTACATATTATGTTCAATTAGCCTGGGCTGCCACCAGTTTGGCGGAAGGGGAGGGTCAAGTGGGGAAGGAGTCTGTAACTTTGTAATGAGGAGCATAGCTTGGCGGAGAAAAAGAGATAAGCATGTGTATAGTGCCTGCTCTGTGCCAGGCACTGACCTAAGTGTTTTACAAATATTATCTCATTTGATCCTTTTGCAATACTCTGCAAAATGGTGGATGCTGTTATTACCCTCCTTTTATAATTGAAGAAGCTGAGGCAGGTTAAGTGACTTATCCAGGGTCACACAGTTAAGTGCCTGAGGATGGATTTGAAAGCAGTTCTTCCTGATTCCAGGCTAAATGATCTCTCTAGCTGTGTCACCTAGCTATTTTGTGGAAAGTTTGCTAGACTTGCAATCAGGAGAAATCTCAGCACAGATTCTCTCTTTGACATTTACTGAGTGGCTATTGGAAACTTAAATTGTCTCAATTCTCTCATCTGTAAAATAGAGGCAATAATGCCTAGCTCCCAGGGTTGCTATGAGGATCAAATGAAATAGCATGTGTAAAGAACTTTTCTAAGCTTCAGCATTATACAAATGACAGTTATTATTATTAATGGTATAGCCTCAGGGGCCAGCTGAGTGGCTCAATGGATAGAGATCCAGTCTTGGAGCTGAGAGGACCTGAGTTCAAATCTGACATCAGATACTGCTAGTTATGTGACCCTGGGCAAATCACTTAACACCAAATGCCTAGCCCTTACTCCTCTTCAGATTTGATACTCCCTATTGATTCTAAGACACAAGGTTAAGGTTTAAGAAATAATAATGTAGTCTGTGGTATGAGTAATAAGATATTTAATTTGAATCAAACTTTTGAATTAAAACACAAGACTTATTTCAACTGTGGAGAGCATAATTCAGCCATGGCTGTTGTGGTGGTCTAAATTATTGTAATTAGGGGAGAAATGCCTGAGAAAATGATTCCTCTAATACAAACCTATGAAAGGGCCAGTAGAAGCCCTAGTATACAAACCACCAGGAATAAAGCTTTGTGTAGAGTGAAATCTTTCACTTCTGAAGTGCCTCCAGGCTGGCTAATAGTCTCCCACAGCTCCCAGGTGTGAGAGCTCCTTTTCTCCACAAATTGTCTTCCACTAACTTATCTGTGAAGGTGAAATGTAAGCTCCTGAGGGGAGAGCAGCTTTTGATCTTCTTCTCCTTAGTCTTGCAGGAGCCCTTCAAATTGAATGAATGAATCAGTGCATGAGTCTGTGCATCCACAGAACCTGAGATCAAGCCTCAGTGACTTATCATCCTCCTAAGGAAACTGTCTCCTGCTTTAGGATGATGGGAACCAGACTAGGCTGTTTGAAGAAGAGTCCAACACTATAGCAAGCCATGAGTTTACAATAACAATGTTTCTAGTCCCATTCATGGCAACAAAAGAATACGTGAGATCTGGGAATTAAATAATGACTGTCGTTTAGGGGGTGATCTAAGGTTTGCAAGACTCCTTTGTACATGTAATAAAATAAGGATCTGAACAAAATGAGTGTCTTCATCAGGCACTATATTACATCACACAAGGTGCCATTTGATGCTCACAACAGCCTTGAGAGCTAAGTGCTACAGAGGATGAGGAGGGAAGAGGCTCTGGAGTTGAACAACTCAGGTTTGAATCCTGCCATTTGCTGCCTGTCTGATCTTGGACAAGTGACAAGATCTTTGGATCTAAGTTTCTTCATCTGTAAAACGAGGGGTTGGACTCTAAAAAATGTATAAAACATCCCTTCTAGTTCTGTATACATCAGTGGTTCCCAAACTTTTTTGGTCTACCACCCCCTTTCTAGAAAAAAATATTACTTAGCCCCCTGGAAATTAATTTTTTTTTTAAATTTTAATAGAATTAGTAGGAAAGATAAATGCACCTGTGGCCATCACTGCCTCCCTGCCCTGGATCGTTGCAGCACCCACCAGGGGGCAGTGGCAGCCACTTTGGGAATCGCTGGTATACATGATCTTGTGATTTGACAGATAAGGAAACTGAGGCTAAGAAATGTTAGTTGATTTGCCCAGAGCCACGAGGCTACTAACTTGAGGCATGATTTGAATCTACTTTAATATATCACACCACCTCCCAAAAAGGAGAATATACTCTATGCAACCTAGTTCAGGCAGTTTTAATTAACTTGTTCTTTAATGTATTTTCAAAGAAATTAACTTATAATAAATAATAAAGGAATAAAATCATATAAAATTATTAGCTTCAACTTTTTTGATTTAATGTTATCCATACCATGGTGGTGGTGGTGGTGGTGGTGGTGGTGATAATCCTTTCTATGAGGAATGACTGGTCATTTTTACATTGATTTGTTTTTAGGTTTGCAAGTATATCATAGGACCATAGATTAGAAACTGGATGGGACCGTATATGTAAAGTACATAAAATACATTTTTGTATATATTTATAGATGAGAACCCTGATAAACAGGGGATTTATGATAATCCAAGTCCTAAGTATGATTCCTACCTTTGCTACTTGCCACATTTGTAAACGTACTACAACAATCTTTAGTTTCTTTATCTGCAAAACAAGGGAATTGGACCAGATGGTGTCTAAGGTTCCTTGACATTGAAACACTATGAACCTAAGGCCCATTAAATTCATAAATGGGAAAAGTATAGAGATAGGATAAGACTAAGAGAAGTGGAAGGCAGTTTTTAAGGCACATACTAGAAACTCAAGGGAAAGGATTTTAGCAGGTAGAAGGAAGAGCAATTTATAGAGGCAATAGTAGATAGGGAGCTGGGCTTAGAATCTGCAAGACCTGGGTTCAGATTCTGACACTCACTAACTGTCTAACTCCATGGAAATTATTAATTCTCTGATCTTCAAATACCTCCTCAAAACTATATAAAGTTACAAATGGGTCACTCACTTTGTTTCTCATTTGAACTCTATAACAATCCTTAGGCAGTCTGCCACTTTAATTATCACCATTCTCTTTCTAATTTTTAAGTCTGTGTTCTTCTAAGCTGCCAATAAAGATACCTAGGCCTTCTTCAAATTAAAAAAAAAAAAGCTTTTGCTTGCCTTGAGACCTTCTGTTGTTCCATTTTCTAGGTACTAGGTAATTTGGAGGGCAGAATCTTCCAAACAATAGGTCATGAGCCCCTATCAAAGTGTTTTACTTTTCTCTAGTCAGCCAGATGATATACTTAATTAATAACAAAGTTATTTGAATTAAATAGCAATCTAGATTAATAGTAGAATACCCTTCCCATAAACCTTCTCCCAAAGATAATACACATTCAGTAGGACGGGTATATCATCATCTTCATTATAGAAAATATTAATATAGCATTTTAGGGATTGCAAAGAGCTATATACATACATATACAAATGTCTATGTGCATTGTCCTTTGACCTTCACAACAACCTTGTGAAAAAGGTATTTTAATTTCCCTACTTTACAGATTGGGAAACTGAGCCTGAAAGACTGATTTGACCAGAGTCATATCATAATTCTGATTCTAGCACTTTATCACCTTACCTTCTTATAGGAATTTAATATGATATCTATGAACATGGAGATAAAGTAAGTGTTCACACATGAAGACATGTACAAATAGAAGACATATATGACAAATTCACATGCATAGAGAGGTAAATGGTATCTCCCAGTTTTCAAAAGCTTGCATTTTCTTTAACTGACTGAAATGCTTTTTGATAGTCTGCTTACCCACAGTGCATTGCTCTGTATTCCAAGAGTTGTTCATTGCTCTATGTAGAATGGCTCTCTTCTGCCTTTGTCTAAGAGTTTGTTGTCCACCCTCCACTCCCACTCACCAAGCCTTGTTCTCTTCCCTAGCTATTTATCAACTCTTCAAAATTCCCTATATTATGCTCTTTTTTCTGTCCGATGCTTCCCCCACCCTCCATGCCAGGAATTCTCTTCCTTTTCATCTCTAGTTCCTGACCTCTTTGACTTTAAGTCCTTACTAGCTAAGATTCCTCCCTCTATGGGAAACCTTTATCAATTTCCTTTAACACTAAGACATTTCCTCTATTGATTATCACAAATGTTAAATATGTGTATGTGTGTGTGTAATATATATGGTGTGTGTGTACACACACAATATATATACATACATTAGTATGTCATAAAATTTTGTCATTTGTAATTTTTTGCATATTGTTTCCCACTTTGGAATGTGTGCCCCTCGAGAATAAGAACTGTCTTTTGCCTTTCTTTGAATCACCAGTGCTTAACACAGTGCCTTTCAAATAGCAAATAAGTGTTTGTCGACTTGATTTTTCAGGGTTACCTAAACCTACTTTGCAACATCTTCTAGGGATACTAGGTTACAGCAATTTTATCAACTCTTTAAAGATACCTCTACTTTTCATTGGTAGAGTGGGAGTTTAGGCAGGGGAAGGAAAGGGCAGGTATATTGTGATTAATACTAGAAGAACTAGGTAAATCAATTGACAATTTTTAAAAAAAATTGGAAGAAAACATTTTCCATCCTACTATCTCTATTTCCTTTATATATTTGTAAAAATGTACTACATTAATGCATGCAGCTTGATCCTTAGAAGTATTCTAAGTCCTGATACTTCTAGTTAATAAGCCCATTCTGTCTTGTATCTCAGCCTGTCCATTCACTGCCATCCTCTGTGTTAAGTTAATCTATAGCTGATGTGACTTGCCTGTAACTGTGCATCTTTTGGAAGGCTCTGACTCGGAGAACTCATAACTCTTCTTTGCCAGCAATCTCAGCCAATAGCTGCAAAACTTTCTGTAGTCCCTGGGTTTTCTTAACCAATTTTAATGAAACTTTTTTTTTAATTTTGAAATTTCTTATCCAGGCTGTACCAGGAAATGCGCTTAGTTTTTACAATCTTACCCAGCATAAAGATCTCAATCTATCTTTCTAGCCTCATTGAGCATTACTTTCCCTTTTGTATTTTGTGAGCCATTGAGACTCAACCTTTTGCTGCTTCTCACTTATGATACTCCATCTCTCATCTCACTGACTTTCTTCCTCCTTACCTCTGCCTCAGCATACCTCTTTTCCTTTAAGGTACAGTGAAGGCACCACCTTTTGCAACTGGTTTACTGTTCTCCAAATACCTTGTATTGAACGGTATCATGCATATATGTATATATGTGTGTGGGGTGTAGGAGGTGTTCGATTAGAACTAGTACCTCTGCTGTGAGGACTCGCTGAGCCTTTTCAGGGTTGCTCATACAACTTTGGTATATATATATATATATTTGCTAAGATTCCCAATATAATTGGTTTCTGTAGGAATCCTTTGGATTTTCTTTTATTCATTTAAAAGTATTATTCTGAGAAAGGATCTATAGGCTTCCACAGACTACCAAGGGGTCTGTCACACACACACACACGCACACACACACACACAGAGAGAGAGAGAGAGAGAGAGAGAGAGAGAGAGAGAGAGAGAGAGGGTTTTAATACCACTGCCACAGAGAATGCTACTTTTTGAAGGCTTCCATGGCTGATTCATTCAGATCATACCTAGTTATTCTAATATTTCATCAATGGATTGATTGAGGAACTTCTTCACTCCTCCCAGAGTAGTAATGTAATATAAATACTTTACATTTCCTTTAAAACTACAACACTAATTATCACTGTTTACTGCTTTTTCCATCCTATAATCTAATCAAGTAGTCTGTGGACAGAGTTGTGATGGAGCCATTTCATACTGGCTCTGAAATGGGATTGTTAAACTTCCAGTGTAGGAATTTACACTCAGAAATCAGAGAAACTGCAAATCTGTTCTTGATTTATTGCTTTTGTTAATTGTCTGTTAAGTATACTGTTGGAGTAACTGATGAAGAAAATTATAATAATGCAGATTAAACTTTACAATATGTCACATAAATCCCTTCCTCCCAAGAGGGCCAGTTGTGAAGCATTTACCTGCACACCTCAGGAACTGACTCCTCAATCCTACCACTTCACAGAGAACAGGTTTTAGAATTCTTCCTTTTTTAACACAAGCTCTGATTTTCTGCAGAGAAAAAGAGTGGCTACTGGCTTGAGGTTAAAGTAGATGCCTTTACAGAGTGTCTCTTAATAATTTTTCTGCATGAAGAAAATGAGTCCCTAGAGAGATTTGCTTTGGCCAGCGATATGATATATCCTACAGTGAATTTATAGGCATAAATTAGTTGCTAGCTAACCTGAGAGACTTAGGGCAAGACCATGCAATTCAGCGAGAAAGCTGAGAATAGTCAAAAGACTTAGAAGAGCAGCAGAGAATCCAAAAAAGAGATGAAGCCAAAAGAATTATTCTACAAAGAGGTCAAAGGGTATAGTACCTCAGCAAAAACTTCCATATTTCCTAGTTCGGGCCCGCCAATGAGAATAGTTTTGTAGCCACAGATTGAGGGAAACTTAACTGCTGGAGATTTCTGAGCTTTCAGCAGAGAATGCTAGGTTCTAGGGGAAAATAAAAACAAAACCAGAGCAGTCCCTCTACCCTTAAAGAACTTATATCCTCATAGAAGGCCCAACATGAACATATGTAACTTTACACTAAACACAACATGGTGGAGAACATGGGGTGGAGTGGGAGACTAGCAAAGACCTCACACAGAAGGTCATTGAAATTAGTCTTTAAAGAAACCAGGGATTTTAAGAGACTAATGGAAGGAGAAAAAAAAAAGTCCAAACCCTATTCTTCTCCTAGCTTCTCTTTTTCAGTGGTAGACACCACTATTTTTCTATTTACCCCTACTGGCAATAATGGAATCATCTTCGACTCTCTACTCATACTCAGACCCCATTTCTAATGAGTTTCCACATCTTACTCATTCTCCTTCCATACTATTATTCACATCTATCCCATCTCCTCTGCTTTTATGGCCACAACTGTTGTTCAGACACTCATCAATTCTTTTCCTGTTCTACTGCAATAGTTTTGTAATTAATCTCCTTTTTTATAGTCTCTCCTTTCCAACCTATCGTCCATAAACCTGCCAAAGTTATATTCCTAAAGCATGGGTCTGAATGGATTATTCCCATTGCTCAAAAAGTATCAGTGTCCCTTGTTGCTTCTAAGGCAGTTAGGTGGCCCAGTGGATAAAACACTAGACCTGAAATCAGTAAGACCTGAGTGTAAATCTAACCTCAGACCCCTAATAGCTGTGTGACCCTGGGCAAAAACTTAATGGCTTCTGTCTTAGTCTTCTCAGCTATACAATGGGCATGATAGCACCTAGCTCTCAGGATTGTTGTGAGGATCAAATGAGATAAGAACTCATAAAGCACTTAGCACAGTGTCTGGTATATATTAGGTACTTAATAAACGTTTATTTTCTCCCATCACAAAGGAAAACGACAAAGTCCTTTGTTTAATCCCTTATTCCAAATAAATTCTGAATTGATCATCCTCCCAAACTTTACATTCAAGTCAAACTGACCCCCTTGGTGTTTACCACAGAAGAAAAATCTTCTGCCTCCATAAAATCTGTTCTCTATGCCTGCAAAATCTTCTTACCTCTTCCTCTTGAAATTCCTAGCTCTGTTCAAGAGTCAACTCAAACCTACCTCCCACCAAAGATCTTTTCCTCTTTCCCTGCTTGTTTGTGCTTCCAACCCTTGCTCCAGCTCCCCAAATTATTTTGCATTTTTATGTATTTTGTATTTACTTATCTGTGCACATGTTCATTCCCCACAGGAGAGTGCAAGCTTCTTAAGGGTGATGATGGCTTCCTAATTGTCTTCATATCCTCAGAACCTAACATATTTATAATTCAGAATAGTCACTTATATAATGCAGCTATGCAGTACAAATATTATTCCCAGTCTAAACCAACCCATATTCCACTAGTAAGGAACTGGGGCTTAATATCACATCTCCCAACTTCAGATCCATTAACCAGCATTTCTAAACACATAACATGTGCGGATTCCCGTGTACTGGTTTCTGAGGCTGCAAAGAGGTCCAAGACCATCCCTGTCCTTAATATTCTTATAATCCAATTTAATAAACAAGAGAATTACAAGGTAGCAAAATAATCTAAAGCTGAAAAGGCTAATGTAAATTATCTTTCTAGAGCTCTGAATTTTGGCCTGATAGTCTTTTTCAAGTACTTTTTTTTAATGCAAAATCTATCTCCTTCCCCTTAAAAGGAGAGAAATCAATAGATTTCTGGGAAAATTCTTTATTTTCTTTTACATAAAAGCCCATTTTAAGAAGTGGCATTAGCTCTATTTTTCAGTGATATTTAAAAATGTTTAGGACCCTCTGATGATTATAACGAGGACCATTTAAGGAACATTTGCCCTCTAATTTGAATCTGTTTTCCTTTTTCTTGCTTTTTTTTTAAGGACAGATCAGGGAGGCAGAGTGGATACAAAAGAGGAATTTGGTCTTTAAAACCTTGCCTTGGCTAGGCTAGATTACGTAGGCCAACCTTGCCCTGTGACAATAAAGTGCTTATTTAATTATAGCTTATCTCGTTAAGCTTTATAAAAATGGGCTGTAAAATTCCTTGAGACACATTTTGTGAAAGGTGCTATATTAGTCTTCTACCAGCAGAGAAAGATCATGTTGGATAATTTAATAGATCTTTCCTTTCCCCCTCTAATTTTAATGTCTTATAAAAGTATATTGTGTTATAGTCTAACTCACCATTTCTCATCTCACTTATCACAATTTGGTGGCCATATTTAGTTATCATATTCCAAATGTCACAGCAGCATCCTTATTGAACCCTGCATTTGTCTTTTCAGTTGAAATTCTTTTTAGATGTGACTTATGTACTTATTCTGAGTCCTTCATTATAGTAAAGTTTAAGTTATTCTCATGGGAATGATAAAAAAAAAAACCCTGGTCTTCCCAGATTTCTCTAAATCACATTTTCTTTATTGTCTTATCCATCATCATTTTTCTTTATTGGGTTCTTTATATACATTTTTATTTCTTTCTTCTATTTTTTTTCAGTAGGCAAAAAAGAAGCAGCCTGTATTTCAACCTTATATACAAGGACAAACCTTCCAGCCCCAAAACAAGGACCTTTTACCAAAAGGAAATATATTTAAGTGTCTCTTGTGAGAAGAACACTGTTAGGTATTGGGAGCCATAGAAACATATTTTACCCCAAGGCATTTTTCTCTTTTTAGGGGGGTTGAGACAAACAGAAAACAAAGTTAGTAAATGTTTATCCAGTACCTCTTGTGGGAAGAGAGAAAACACAAAATTTAGCTAAGATGGATATTCCCTGCTCTCCTGTCTGTAGGAAGAATGTTGAATTTGGAGTCAGAGAAAATGCATTTGAATCCCAAGTCTGCCATTCACTACTGATTTACAGATAGTGAAGATTAGACGTGTAATTTCATTAGGAGCTCCCATGTGAGGAAATTCTGTCTACTAATGTACAAATGTACCTTCTCTGACACTTAGAGTTGGAGAGTCATCTAGAATTCAAGCAGGTTAAATGGCTCAGCCTATGTGCCAGTGACAAACACTCATTTCCAGTATATATCAGAAGCAAGACTTGAATCTTGGTCTTCCTATGTCATGACATCACAGCACGAGCTATTTGGCCACATACAAGTCACCACTTATTTGGACTTAGTTCCTTCAACATTTCATGAGGGCATAAGACTATATTTGACCTCTCTCGTGCCATCTGGTACCAGATCTCTAGTCCCTTGAAGTCACAATCTGGTAGGGGAATAAATAACCAAAATATTAAATAGTCTATATTACATGCATAGGAAAGGTTTCCACCAAGGGCTATGTGAGTTCCAGGGGGCTGAGGATTGGGAGAAAAGAACTGATAATAAATAAGGGATAATTTCAAATAGGAACAAATTTTAGAACAGGGCATTAAAAGATGGGTGAGATCCCAATAGGCAAAGATATTGGGATCCCCAACAAAGTAAAGGAGAAAATGGGATGAGCAAAGGTTCACATGGTAGAATGGGGCAGAAGGGTAACAGATAGTCTGGTCGTACAACTGATATCACATAAAGGGCATCAGGGAAACTGAACTGTGGGATAGAAAACATGAGTTATGGGCATTAGCCCTGAGCCTGCATCAGACTCCTTCCCACCCTAAGGCTACTTGCAAGTAGAAAAGAAATCCAAGGAGAAGCCAAACCTCTACCGGAGTGCTGGGCTGCTTTTGCTTTCACAGCTTGTCATCTCTGCACAATGTAGAGAAAGAGAGAGTATCAGTTGGGACTTTTCTGAGACAGCACAGTACAGAGGTGTTTATTTTCTTCTATATTGTGTATGGCTGTGAAGAAATCTTACTTATGGGCCATACTACCAGCTCCCCGAGGTCTTGGGTACAGAGAATATCAAAGGATTTTTTGGCAATGAAGTTTCTGTCACAGAATTACAGAATCTCAGGGTCACAAGTGAGCTCACAGACTAAGGAGTTAAAACTATATATAATAGGGGAAAGTTGGTTGGCTCAATGGAGAACCAGACCTAGAGATGGGAAGTCCTGGGTTCAAATCTAGCCTCACATACTTCCTAGCTGTGTGACTCTGAGCAATTCATTTAATCCTCAATTGCCTGTGAATCAATTCTACCTGTGAACCTTTGCTCATCCCATTTTCCTTTTACTTCGTTGGAGATCCCAACAAGGCTATTCTGCCTTGGAATCAATACACAGTTTTGATTCTAAGATAGAAGGTAAGGCTTAAATATCTATATCTATATCTATCTATCTATCTATCTATCTGAGTGTGTGTGTGTGTGTGTGTGTGTGTGTGTGTGTGTGTGTGTGTAATAGTGTTGCCTCTATATGGTGATGAATTGATTAGCTGATTCTTGATCCTTTCTTCTGTCTTTTCCATTCTGGAAATGAGTGAAGTTAAATTTTTTCCAGATTTCCTCATCTATCTCCTCCCTGGTGGAAGATGTAAGATAGGATCTTTCCTTTGATCATCACCCTTTTCTCCCTACCTCAGTCACCAGATTGGACTTAGAACAATGCCTGGCAGATAGTGGGCATTTAATAAACAGTTAAGTCAAATAAATATCATTCAGACTGATTGATTGACTGACTGACTGATGCAGGGATAATATATAGAAAGAAATTCAAAGGAGAACTGAATTTCAAAAGAGAAGGGGGATTTTTTAAAATCCTTTTTGGAAACCCTTATCTTGTTTTCACTCTCTCTTCTCTTACTCTTTCTCTTTTTCTCTCTCTTGTTTTCATTCTCTCTTGTTCTCTTCTCTCTCATTCTCTCTGTCCATCTGCCTTTCTGTCTGTGTCTCTTTGTCTTTGTCTCTGTCATTTCCTCTTCCTTCTCCCTGTCTCCTTGTCTGTTTCTTTCCCTTCCTTTCCCTTCCCTTCCCTCTTCCTTTCCCTTTCCTCTCTCCCTTGTTTCTTTCTTCCTCTTCCTATCTTTCTTTGTTTCTTCCTCTCCTTCTGTAGCTGCTAGTCCTACCTCAACCCTGAAATCAGAGCTAATTTGATTCAATTTTATTTGCAGGAATATTTCTGTTCTTATGTTTTTGGAGAGGTTGTTATGAATTATATTCAGAATTTACAGATATTCTTGATGAATTTGCCTTTATAACAAGTTGAAGGGATAAAAGGAAGACAAAAGACAGTTGCTATTCCCAAGGAGATTATAGTCTAGAGAGAGACGAAAGTAAACAACTAGGTACAAATAAATATGAGACAATTTGGGGATCAATAGAGGGAAGATATTAGAATTGTGTGTCACTATTTATTAAATACAATGCAGGAAATGAGGGCACTCTTTCCTCTTTTGCTTCTTCTCAGCTTATGTAACTCCTACTCCTTCCTCTCAATCTGTCCTCTCAAAGATCACTAAAGTCCATTTAAAAGCTCCTAAGAATAGGGGGCAGTTGGGTAGCTTAGTGGATTGAGAACCAGGCCTAGAGATGGGAGGTCCTAGGTTCAAATCTGGCCTCAGACACTTCCCAGCTGTGTGACCCTGGGCAAGTCCCTTAACCCCCATTGCTCACCCTTACCACTCTTCCACCTAGGAGCCAATACATAGAAGTTAAGGTTTAAAAAAAATAAAAGCTCCTAAGAATGACTCAAGTCCAGCTTTTGGCTCAGATTTTGCCCCTCCAAAATACCAGTGCTCATATTTCATCTCAATTCCTGTAACACACATGAACAGAAATTTCATCAGCCAGATGTAAAAGGGGCACAAAGTCAGCAGACTTTGTCACAGGGTCAGCAATGATTCTTTCCTCAATAGCCCCTTGGAAAGCCTTTCTTATTCTCTTGACTATGACCTCTGACACAAGCATGCCAAAGAGAACAAGGAAATGCCCAGATTTTATAATTGAGGCAGTTTGTAAGGGTTGGCTTTGACTATTCCTTCTTCCCCTGTCAGGTTCAATCTCTTATCAAGTCTGTTCAGTTTCATTGCTCCAATGTTCCTCAAATCCACCTAGACTATTGTAAAAGCTTCCTTAAAAGATTGGGGATCCACTCTCCTTCCTGTCTATATTTCATATATTATAATACTCCCAGAATAACTTTTCTTATCTATTAGCATTAACTTTTTAAAAAAAACCATTACCTTCTGTCTTAGAATAAATACTAAGGTAGAAGAGCAATAAAGGCTACACAATTGGGGTTAAGTGACTTGCCTGGAGTCACATAGCTAGGAAGTATCTGAAGCTAGATTTGAACCCAGGATCTTCTTTCTCCAGGCTTGGCATTCTATCCTTTGAGCTGCCTAGCCTCAACAGTGAATGAAAAAGGATTTGTAATTTTATTTGTTCATTAATATTATTTATTATTATCTCCTTCCTCTGCAGATATCCAGGTGGCATAGTGGATAGTGCACTAGTTCTAGAATTAGGAAGACCTAAGTTCAAATCCAATTTCAGACATTTAATAGCTGTCTGGCCTTGGACAAGTCACATAAAAGCTGCATGCCTCAATTTCCACACTTATAAAATGGGGATAATAATTGTAACTACCTTTCAGAGTTAAGAGGATAAAATGAGATAATTACAAAGCTTTTTGAAAACTTTAAAGCTCTATATAACAAAGCTTAAAACCAATAAATATCTATTATTATTATTTGTCAAGTACTATTCGAAGTGCTGAGGATACAAATGCAAAAAGCACAAATATCTTATAAGTCTGGGAAAGTGAGGCACCATACTAAGAAGCTAGGAAAGGCTACTTTAATCTTGTTATTATAAGGAAATATAGAATACACAAGTTAGAATATGTATGCTTAGTTAGAGAGAGATGCTCTAAAAAATGTACCAAGGATTAAGGTTCCCACACCAGAATCAGGAAGAAATTTTCTAATTGAAGTTCTTCTATGTGACAAGAGTTACCAGATCCGTCCCACCACCCAAATCAGTCTCAGAACAAAAGGAAAAAAAGGAAATATAGATAGATAAGTTGAACTGTGTGATGGAGAGAAAGAATAAAAGCCAAGACAGAAGAAATAGCTTAGCACTACACAGGAAGCCCAGGTGCAAAATAATGCTTGTGGAGGGGCCAGGAGAGTTGAATAGAGGTAATTTAGATCCTTCACATGTATCTTCTCTGACCAGGACTTCCCATGCTGTAGAGCTGCATGGTATAAAACCATTTTCATACTTCTTCCATGGCCTGAGAAGGGTCACCACTTTTCAGTAACCAGACTCAGATGTGACTTTATTAAAACTTCTTCCATCTTGGGGCAACCACCAAAGCTGGGACAATAGAAACAAGGACTAACCCCTCACTTTCCTTTCAGCTCTTTTTCCAAGGGGCTTTCCAGCATAGCTGGGCTTCTTGCATCAGGAGATGAGTGAAAATTTAAAATCCCAGAAGACCATATAGGTCCAGATCATTCCTGCTACCTAAGGAGGAGGTAGAATCAGTCTGGGTCTTTCTCTTTCCCTTCAACTTGTTATAAAGGCAAATTCATCAAGAATATCTGTAAATTCTGCCTGCCCTTTGATCCAGCCATACCATTGTCGGGCTTGTACCCCAAAGAGATCATAAATAAACAGACTTGTACACAAATATTTATAGCTGCGCTTTTTGTGGTGGCAAAAAATTGGAAAAGGAGGGGATGCCCTTCAATTGGGGAATGGCTGAACAAACTATGGTATATGCTGGTGATGGAATACTATTGTGCTAAAAGGAATAATAAACTGGAGGAATTTCATGTGAACTGGAAAGACCCCTAGGAATTTATGCAGAGTGAAAGGAGCAGAGCCAGAAGAACATTGTACACAGAGACTGATACACTGTGGTAAAATAGAATGTAATGGACTTCTGTACTAGCAGCAATGCAATGACCCAGGACAATTCTGAGAGATTTATGGAAAAGAACACTACCCACATTCCAAGGAAGAACTAGAGGAGAGGAAACACAGAAGAAAAGCAGCTGCTTGAACACATGGGTTGAGGCAGACACAATTGGGGATTTTGATTCGAAACTACCACACCAATGCAATGATCAACAATTTGGAAATAGGTCTTGATCAATGACACATGTTAAAAGCAGTGGAAATGCGCATTGGCCAGGGGTGGGGGGAGGGCAAGGGGTGAAGGGGAAAGTAGGAGCATGAATCATGTAACCATGTTAACTTTTCTAAAAAATGAATATTAATAAATGTTAAAACAAAGAATATCTGTAAATTCTGAATATAATTCATAACAACCTCTCCAAAAACACAAGAACAGAAATATTCCTGCAAGTAAAATTGAATCAAATTAGCTCTGATTTCAGGGTTGAGGTAGGACTAGCAGCTACAGAAGGAGAGGAAGAAACAAAGAAAGATAGGAAGAGGAAGAAAGAAACAAGGGAGAGAGGAAAGGGAAAGGAAGAGGGAAGAGAAGGGAAAGGAAAGGAAAGAAACAGAGCAGAAGATAAGGAGAAAGGGAGGAGGAGGAGGAAATGACAGACAAAGACAAAGAGACACAGACAGAAAGACAGATGGACAGAGAGAGTGAAAAAGAACAAGAGAGAGAATGAAAGAGAACGAGAGTGAAAACATGTAGAGAGCCACAAATAAACAGTTTAATCTGTAAAGCCTATCAGATCCAGCTATAGCTGATGATTATAACTAATTTATGACTCCTTTCATTATTAAAAGTTTTCATGTGTAATAAATAATTTAAAGAAAAGGGGGAAATATGTGGGAAGCCAATAAGAGAATAGATAAAAATCTAAAATTCCTCTTTCGACCTCTTTTGTGATCCTTGTGATTTCTTGTTGAAAAGTATTGTGGCCTTATTGAAAAGTTTTAAGTTCCTAGCTAACTAGCAGTTAAAAGGTTAACATTCTTCCCCTTTGGTCAGAAATGCAGCCAAGGCAGAAACCTTAATTAGCTGGGGCATTTGCCCCTGAGAAAAGTATTCTCAGACTTGGCTTGGTGATAACAAATATACCTGAAAGTCCAGCCTGGTTCTTATCTTCACCTTGAAGTTTCTAAGATTGTTGTATTGTCTATGTTAAAAGTACAGCTCTTTGTAGTTGTGGGAAACTATCCTTGTGCTTTTGGGTGAAAGGGAGTTTGAATTTCTTATAAAATAAACTTGTGACTTAATGGCACTTCAGAGAAGCAGCTATGAGTTAACAGTCTAGATCGTCTCCAGTGTCCTGTTATTTCCTTATCAACTAAGCTGTCCTTATCAGATTATCAGAGATGACAAATAGATCTCGAGAAAAACAAGAGAGAGAACAAAAGAGAGAGTAAGAGAAGAGAGAGAGTGAAAATAAGAGGAAGAGAACAAGAGAGAGTGAAAACAAGAGAGAGAACAAGAGAGAGAATAAGAGAAGAGAGAGTGAAAACAAAAGAAAGAGAATGAGTGAGTGAGAAGAGGAGAGAGAAGAAGGAGGAGGAGGAGAAGAAAGAAGAAGGAGGAGGAGGGGGAGAGCAAGAACAGGAAAGGAAGATAAAGGGAGAAATGAGAAAAGAGGGAGACAAATTGATAGAGACAGAAAAGAAAGAGCAGTTCTTTCCTCCTGAGAAGAAGAAAGAGGAATTTGTTGCCAGTTATACCTGCTTTTGCTGGTAGAGAGGAGAATTATTTTACTTTATTGGACAAGTGTGAAAAATAAACATCTTTATCCTTCCCCAAAAGTTCCAACCAAAGGTCTGGGCTTCTTAAAGTCCTTCCCATCCTCTCTGTTAGGCCATAGGATAGATCATATTACTTTCCTTTCAACTGTAATTCTATCTATCCTTAATTCTGTTCTAATACTCATGGAAATTCCATCCTGATTACCTGTTCTTCAGAGTTTTGTAGGGAATTCCCTAGGTCTGAGGTCATAAACTCAGAGTTAATCTGGTACAATCTTTTTGGAAGGAATGTTTCTGTTCTTGTGTTTTGGGGGTGGTTATTATGAATTATATTCACAACTTGCAGAAGATGATCTTGATGAATTTGCCTTTGTAACCAACTGGAGGGAAAGAGAAAGATTCAAACTGATTCTGNCCACAAAGGCTATTCAAATGGTAACTTCATTGAAAAAAACAGCATAGAGGAAGATGGTAAAAAAAGACATTATTTTTTTTTTACAAAATATTGCTCAGAATCAAGGAGGATAAAATGGAAAAAGCAACTGGCTTTGGAGTTAAAGAATTTTTGTTTAAGTCCTGTTTCTCCTCTCAGAGTCTTTGTATCTTCATCTTCACCAAATAAGGGTGTCAGCCTAGAAGATCTATGAGGACCCTTACTGCTCTAAATCTATCATCCCAGGAATCAAAGAATTGAAAGAAACCAAAGGCTTACAGACTATACAGAGGCCTCACACATCTATAGTAGGAATATTCTCTGTAAGAAGAGTAACGAGAAGCACTAGACATGGATCATACCAAAAAAAAAATTCACTATATATATATATATATATATATATGTATATATATATACAGTTGTCCCTTGCTATATTGTGGTTCACTTATCACAGCTTCACTGTTTTAAAAAATATATATCTAATTCTGTATCGCAGAGTTTTCACTATTTCACAGGATTTTGCAGATGAATACCATGCTGTAACAATGGAAATGCAGTACGCCACTACAACTTCCTCAAGTTTGCCAACATGAGATTTTACATGGCACACTATTGGCTGATGGAATGAAAGGCGACCAACCACAGCACTGTGTTCTGTATCCTGGATGCTGATTGGCTCAGTGATTGTAGCATCAATCTATTTGCTCTCCCACTACTGTATGGATTTTCGCCTATCAGTGGGGTCTCTGGAATGTAACTCCCATGAGAGATGAGGGATCACTGTATATGTAATATGACACATATTACATATAATTATATAACAATTCATATAATAGATATAATTATGTATAATACATGCCATATTATACATAATGTAAAATAATACATAATACATGTCACAGTATATTTATTATATTAATATACCGTATGACATGACATGACAGGTTAGGATATGTGATATTTCAGTAGACAAGAAGTGACTATTTCCTAATTTAGAGGATTTTCTGAATTACATATGTATGTTGTCAAATCATTGGTTTATTAAGGCAAAGAACCAAAGCAACATCCTATTAGAAGAATAAAAATAAGAAGATGGAATCAGGGCCAAGAAGACATGGGTTTGAATCCCATCTAAGAAACTTAGTAGCTCTGTGACCCTATATAGCTCATTTTATTTCTCTGGGTTTCAGTTGCCTCATCTGTAAAAAAGCAGAATTGGACTCATTGACCGCTAAGGTCCCTTCTAGTTCTAAATCTTTCATTCTAAGGTATAGTATGTAATTAAAACTGTTATGAGCTGTTCTTTTTGGCTCATTTAAAGTCAATTTAGCAATTTAACTGTGTGCCAGGCATTATGCTATGTGCTCAAGAAAAACACTACCACATCCACTTTCAAGTCCATTATACTAAAGAAATACAAGTACAAAGATAAGTAAATGTAAAATAAATACAAAGAAGTATCATTGGGGGAACAGTAATAGCTAGGGGAAATAAAAATAAGTCTCTTAGAGGAGAAGACACCAGAGCTAAGCTTTGAATGAAGGTAGAAATACCAAACTCTCAAAAAAGACATTCTGAAGTCAAAGGGAAATAATTCCACAAAGAGGGAAACATTCTAGGATATCTCTGGGCTAATATTCGAACTTCAATTTGTACTGGGTGACTGATTTCCTAGAGGACAGCTGACTGTTTCTCCCTGAGGTTTTTTATAGGTGACCCAATGGAAACAGGCTTTCAATTATGCCATTCATGAGTCCCCATTCTTATATTTTCCATTGATTATCATTCACTTTTTTTTTAGAAAAATATTAATAAGTAGGTATAGTGAGGATAATTATTACCAGGGATATGAGGGAGTCAGCTCAATGTGACTTTTGGAGAGCCTATTGTTAAATTTTCAGTGTGAACACTTATAAAAATCAGGAACCCTACAAATTAGGGCTTGATTTATTATTTTATAGGTTGTCTAGGCTGAAGAAAATGAAGTAAAATGTTAATAATACAGATCAAAATTAAAAGTTTGCCTAAGTATTTTTCTTTTGGAGAGGCAGTTGTTAATCATTTACCAGTATAATTCTGGTTTAAAGAAATCTTTATCTAAACAGGGGGCAGAGTCTTTCATGTACAAACCGGGTCCCTGGGAAAAATGGGTTCATTTTGAGAGCACATATGACAAAAAGGTAAACTCATAGTTCCTGTTTACTAAATGCCTTTTCTCCCTTATGGAGTCCTCATGAAGTTCTCCTTAGACATGGTTGTCTTCTGGGCTCTGAAGGTCAGTGGATTTGTAGAGCACTGAAGGTGCCATTTCATCCTGTTTAGTCCATCCTAATTGTGTCTCCTGAAACAGACACTGCCATCAGCCGCTATACCTCTGAGTTACTGGAACAGATACTGATGGGAGCTTTAGATGTTTTTGACCTTTTGAAGTTTACAAAGTAGTAACCTGATCTATGAGATAAGGGGGATGGAGGAGGGAGGATAGAACCTTGTTCCCCCTCCCACAAAGACAAAGACTCTCTCAGGGAACTGTCCACACAGTGATATCACTAATCAAATTATATTTTCAAAAAATGGGGAAGGTAACAAGATGAATATGAATAATGTTGTTTAATTTTGTTCAACTCTTTGTGACCCCATTTGGGGTTTTCTTGGCAAAGATAATGGAGCGGTTTGCCATTTTCTTCTCTAGCTCATTTTACAGATGAGGAAATTGAGGTAAACAAAGTAAAGAAACTTTCCCAAAGTCACATAGCTAGTAAGTGTCTGAGGTCAGATTTGAACTCAGGAAGATGAAGAGGAATCTTTTTGATTTTAGGTCTAGCACTATCTACTGTGCCACCAAATAAATGATTTTAGTCTGCTGAGGAAAAAGTAAGAAGAAGAACGACAACAAAAGGCTTGTTTATTTAGCAATACTGGAGAAAAGAAGACAATCATTGAAAGAACCAGAATGTTCTAGCTTTTAAACCCTTTCATAATTAGGATGCTTCCTATCTCACACTTCTTCATTGGTCCAGTGACACTTATCTCCTTGATGTTTCTCTAATAACACTCAATTTTCTGACTCTTAACAATCTCCTGACACTGGTTGTCCCCCATGTCTGGAAATCTTTCCCTCCTTCTCTCCTTCTCTTGTTTCCTTCAAGTTTTGGCTAAAGATCCATTTCTCAATCCTTTTCCTCCAAGATTACACATCAGTACAATTTTCAATAAATATTTTATGACATTTTGAAATCCATGTCCTATTCTTCTCTCTTCCCCAAGACAGTAGTTAATATGATATAGGTTTTACATGTGCTAGTACATAATACATATTTCCATGTTTATCATGTTATGAAAGAAGACACATATTACTTACACTAGAGAAAAATTCATTGAGGAAGTAAAGTGAAGAGTGGTATGCTTTAGTATGCATTCAGACATCAGTTCCTTCTATAGTAGTAGACAGCCTTTTTTTTTTTTTAATGAGACCTTTGGAGTTGTCCTGAATCCATGCAATGCAGATAATAATTGTCATTCACAATTAATCATACTTTATTGCTGTTGCTCTGTAGAATGTCTTCCTGGTTTTGCTCACTTTACTTTGTATTTCTTGTTAGAAGTCTTTCCAGGATTTTTTTTTTGTGACCAGCTTGTTTGCAATATCTTATGGCTTAATAGTATTCCAGTACAATTAATCTGAGATTATAATTGCTACCCTTGCTTTTTTAACTTTAGCTGAAGTATAGTAGAATCTGTTCCAGCCCTTTACCTCTGTGTATATCTCCCTGCTTTAAATGTGTTTCTTATAGAAAGCATATAGTAGGATTCTGGCTTTCAATTCACTCTGCTCTCCTCTTCCATTTTATGGGTGAGCTTGTTCTGTTCACATTCACAGTTGTGATTACTGTGTTTCCCACCATCTTATTTTTCCCATTTATCTTTTTTTCTTTCCTTTTACCCTTCTCCTATTTACAAATAATTTTGTTTCTATCATGTCCACCCTCCTTTTTGTCTATTGCCCCTTTTCTTATTTGCCTTTCCCTTCTTACTTCTTCATATGGTGATATAGGTTTCTGTAGCTAATTGCATGTGGATGTTATTCCCACTTTGTGCCAGTTCCAATGACAGTAAGGTTCTTCTTTGACGGCCCCCCATTTTCTCCTCCACTCTATTGATTTTTATTACTTATTTCATAAGAAAATTTACCTCTAATTTTCTCTCCTTTTCTCTTTCCCTAGTGTATTCCTCTTTCTTGTCCCTTAATTTTTTTTCTTTTTTGATATTATCCCATCATATTCAATTTATTCTTTGTTCTTTGCTGATGTATGCTCCAATTCCCTGCCCTAATAGTGATAAAGTTCTTAAGTATCATCTATACTTTGTGTATCCTAAGTAATTTATGTACTTTAGGTATTCCAAATATCACAGATGTCTTCGGTATCTTAGTTACCATTTTATGTAATAATTCAATCAGTTCAATTACTTTTAGCAAATCAAGTAGCTTAAGTATCTCTTATATAAGTGTCTTAAGTATCCTAGTTAACACTTTCCCCAAGAAGAAATATGATCAGTTTAACCCCAATGAGTTCTTGATTTTTTCCTTTTTTTTTAACTCTTTATGCTTCTCTCAACTGCCAATTTTGATAATTGAATTTTCTTTTTAGCTCAGGTAATTTCATTAGGAATGCCTGGAACTCCTCTATTTAATCAAATACATACTTCTCTTGAAGTAATATGCTCAGTTTCACCAGGTAGGTGATTCTCAATTGTTGTATTCCTAGATCCTTTGCATTATGGAACATCACATTTTATGCTTTTTGGTCCTTTGATATAGAAGCTACTAAGTCCCGTGTCTTCCTGTCTGTGGATCCATGATATTTCCATTTTTTTGACTGCTTGCCAATATTTTCTTTTTGGTCATGGATTTCTGTAATTTGGTTATAACATTTCTGGAACTATTGAATTTGGGATCTCTTTTAGGCACTAAACTGATGGATTTTTTCAAATTTCTATTTTTCCCTCTTGCCTAAGAACTTCAAGGAACTTTTCTCTGATAATTTTTTGCAATATGGTGTGCAGGCTCTTTTTTGATTGTGACTTTCAGGCAGTCCAAAGATTCTTAGGTTAGCCTTCCTGGTTCTGGTTTCCATGTTACTTGTTTTATCCAATGAGATATTTCATATTTTCTTCTATTTGTAAAATTTTGAATGTTTTATTTTTTCTTGTTGTTTTATGAAGTCATTAGTTTTCATTTGTCCAATTCTAATTTTGAGAAAGATATTTTCTTCTTTAAGGCTTTGTACTTTCTTTTTTCAGAAAGTCATCTTTCTGTCCAAAGTTTTGTATTTCCTTTTCTTAGGAATCTGTTTTCTTTCAATGAATTTTTGCTCTAAACTGTTGACTTTTTCCTATAATTTTCTTTTCTAATTTTTCTTCTGTCTCTTATTATTTATTTTTTTAATCTTCTTTTGGAGTTCTTTAGGGAATTCATTTTGGCCTGACATCCTTTCATGTTCACCTTTGAGGGTTCACACATATCCATGTTTGGCATGGTTTTCTTCTTCTGAATTTGCATTTTGGTCTTCCCTTTTCTTAAATTGTTTTCCAGAGTCAGGCCTTTTCTTTGTTTTTTATTCACTTTGTTGAGAGGGGAGGGGCTTTTTGTGATCTTGCCTGTATGTTGAGGCTTAGCTCCACTTTTGGTGGAGAGAAAGTACTGTGCCTGTGTTCCCCAGGGTGCAACATATAGTAGATTTATATGGATTCCATTCCTTAGCCTTGAACTTTTCCCACTATTGCAAATACCAGGATTTTTCCTTTTGCTGAGGGTTCCCGTAGGTGTGTTTGTACCAATCTGATCCTCATGCTCCTTAACATATACTTGCATTAGGTTGCTCCTCACATTGTTGATTCCACTGCTCTCACCTCTTACCACAGTGTGACAGGTCCTTCCTGCTGATTCTCTACATTTTCTTTGGATGAAACCCCATTTCTCCCTGTCTTCTATTGTTTCTATCCATCCAGAATTTGTTTAGAGGCTTTTTTTCTTTTGTGGTTGTTTGGAAGTGTGTTGAGCTCAGAGCATTCCTTCCTCTGCCATTTTGGCTGCTAGAAGTGGAACCTCCCAGTTCTGAATCTTACTTAGTTCTTTCCCACTGATACTACTGCCAACTTATCCTGTATGTAGTTTGTTTCAAGTTGTTTGCATGTTGTCCTTCCCTTTAGACTGTGAGTTTTTTCAGAGCAGGAGTGGTCTTTTGCCTTTCTTTTGTATTCCTAGCACTTCCCAGAGTTCCTGGTATAAAGCAGGCACTTGATATCTGTAAATTAACTAAGTGCTGGAGAAGGATAGAACAATCATAACTGACAATGAAGAGAAGGCAATGCAGCACAATTTTGATTTTGAATGTTTTTTGGATTGGAAAGGGCACACAGAAAAAATGTCTAATGAGGAATGAAAACCAAATTAAAAAAGGAGTTAGTAAAAAGCACTATTTACTATTTTTAAATCACCTGGGTCTAGCTGAAATTCATAGTCATAGATGAATGAAATTCATCTCATTAAAAAAAATAATGGATTTGATTGCTTAGCTATCATTGACATAAGAAATATAGTGCAGAATGAGAAGGCACAGCAGGTCTAGAAAAGAGTACATGTCTCAGTTTTTAATAAAAGAAAGAGAATGATCTGTAGCCTATAAGCCTGTGAATTTGACTTTCATTCCTCAAAAAAATGAAAGTAAAGATTATGAAAGAGATGGCTTATGAACATCTGTAAGAATTAGCATTCACAAAACTCCAGCAGAGCTTCATCATGAAGAGATCTTGACAGATTAAATGTATTTCAGGGTTATCTAATGACAGATTCAGGAGAATGTTATAAGATTTAGTTGTTCTAATTCATAGCAAAATATTTAATAAAGATTCTACTGCTATTCTTAAAGAAAAGATAGAAAGATTATGGCTAGATGATAATACAGTGGAATGAATTCAGCACTACTTGAATAGTCAAATTCAAATGGAACTCATCAGTGATTGATTGGGCAAGAAGTCTCCTGTGGAGAGCCCCAGAGGTCTGTACTAGACTTGGATAGAGACATAGTTGATATGTTTATCATATTTGCATTTGGTACAGTGCTGGGAGGGGTAGCTCCAGAAGTTGGACTAGATGACCTCTACGGTTCTTAATACAAACTCATAATTCTACAAATAGGATGTTATGTAGCCATGCCAGTGAGACTTGGCTTGGTAATATATTTGTCATGAGTATGGTTATCAGAATAAGTCTGCCCATTTACACCTCATAGTTATTAGCTTATTTCTTCATTAAATCTTTCTCCAGGTTTATAAAAGCAGTCTAGGTTAGGCGTAGAGCAGATAGGTGGCACAGTGAATAGAACCCTTGGGCCAAAGTCAGAAAGACTAATTTTCCTGAGTTTAAATCTGGCTTCAGATACTTACTGTGTAACCCCAGGCAAGTCATTTAACATTTAATACTATTTGTTCTTCATCTGTAGGAAATGTCAAACCACTCTAGTTCTTTGCCAAGAAAACCCCAAAATAAGATCACAAAGAGTCAGAATGACTGATATGATTGAACAACAAGATTATGTCTATTGCAAAAATTACTATAAAAAAAAGGCACACAAACTCTTTAATTGGCTCATTACCCACTATTCTATAATGGGTAAAATCTCTTGGATTAGCTTCCTCTTTCTCACTCTTATCCATACACTATAGACCAGTGATTCCCAAAGTGGGTGCTACCGCCCCCTGGTGGGTGCTGCAGCAATCCAGGAGGGTAGTGATGGCCACAGGTGCATTTATCTTTCCTATTAATTGCTATTAAGATTAAAAAATAAATAATTTCCAGGAGGCTAAGTAATATTTTTTCTGGAAAGAGGGCAGTAGGCCAAAACCACTGCTATAGACCAAGACAAGTATAACTGAAAATGGTTATGTGCTTTAACAGCAGCTTCAAATATCATAGGATCACAAGAAGAAATTAAAATAAAATATTGATAACACCAGAGATTTTAATTTCTTTCTCTCTTCTTCTTCTTTCCACCTACTTTTTATCATCACTGGTCCAGAGGAGACAAGGAAGTGAAGTAGTCAGACAGATAAAAGGAGCTTCTCCAAGGTAACTTCTAGGGAAAGAGAAGGGGGAGGAAGAGTTGTGGGCTGTATTTCAGTCAACTTATCAATAATAGTTTGTTAGTTTGACCCAGTCTGCTCTCTGCTCCAGTCCATTGGCATCTACCAAGCTCTTATATACCACTGTGTCTATTTTTCAACAGATTTTCCTATTTTCCATCACAGAGGGTAGTCCATTCCTTTCCCAATATCCAATTCTCTGCTGTTTCAGAGGGATAAGCATAGGAAATTAGTATTGCTGACTGTCCTCTATATCTTCGATTTCTCTGTATAGCTTTTTTTCCCTTTGCCTGTAGAACTTCTCCCTCAGAAGGAAATCCCTTTCAAGACTACTAAAAACTGGAAGACCTGAAGCTTTCCTGTGTTGCTCCTGTACATCCTAGCTAGTGGTCCTTTCCTACAATGGTAACAAAGTCCCTGGAGGAGTGGTTATACTTGTTGTTGTTTATCTTTTTTTTTTTGAAGAGGACTAATGACATCATGGGGTAATGCCTTGACTTGCTTGAAAATTAGACTTTCGTGAGACAGAGTTGCACAAAGTCTTTAGCCTCATTCTCTCTTTCAGAGTCATTGAAATCCACTGATAAGACAAAAGCCAGGATGACTATCAATGGTCTAGGATGGAGGGGGTGACCTTGGCATCTTCTATGTCTGAGCAAGCTGTAAGCCCACTTCACAGCACCTCCTTTGCCACCTTTATGGCCATTAGAACAAATTGTTCTCTTCTGCCCATTCTGTTGGAGGAAATCTTCACAATGCTTGGGGCAGTCATTCCCCTAATTCATCATTAGGTTTCAGGTCTGTTAGTTACCCTCAAACTGGTTTATTCCATCTGCTGAGCTAGTTTTACCAGAGTGTGGCCACTGCCCATGCTATACAGCTTCTTGGGATCACAGATCAGAGTTGGGTGAAAAGTGGGCACCAAAGGTGTATGAACAGCCATGAAAAGGGACTTTGTAAGCCCTCACAAGGAGGTGCTCGTCCTCTCTGAACACTACACACCTCAGTTTTACTTGTGAAAAGTAACTATACTAAACATTTGCTGTTTATAAAGCATCATATTAAGCACTAGGGCAGCTATGACACAATGAAGAGGACTGAGCTTGGAGTTGGGAAGACTCATCTTCCCAGGTTCAGATCTGTCCTTAGACACCTACTACTTAGTCATGATGCCCTGTTTGCCTCAGGTTCCTAATTTGGAAAATGTACTAGAGAAGGAAATGGCACACCACTTTAGAATCTTTGTCAAGGAATCCTAAATGGTTTCATGAAGAGTCAGACATGAATGAAAAATTATCAAACTGAAATATTAAGCACTGGGGGAAATACAATCTTTTGTTCAATTTTTAGATGTCCTTGAAATAAATGTAACAATAATTCAAAATAGAACACACACATTTTTATAAACACACATAAATATGAATGGTAAAAACAAAATACTATGAAAGTACCAAAAAAATCAATATAATTTCCAACTGAGGGAACCAGAAAAGACTTCTTTGAGAGAGCAGATGGGCTGGAAAGGGGAAAGAATAACCAGCCACATAGTGTACTTGAAAATGAATCTTCCTGATTCCAAGCCCAGCTCTCTATCCATTATGCATCTAAATGACCAGCTTAGGGTACTTCATAGAACTAGAAGACAAAAGTACCAAGTTCTAAACCTCATCCTGCATCATTGAGTTGTATGATCTTTGGCAAGTCAATTTACTCCTTTGGGCCTCAGTTTCTTCATTTGTCAAAAAGGGAACTAGGCTAGATAATATAAGTTCCCTTCTAGCTCTAACATTCTTTGAAAGAAAATAACCACCAGGGTAGCATTTGTAATTAGCTTCCCCCTTTCTTTTTATGGATTTTTTCCCTCAGTTCTCTCATTTGTCAAATGAGAGAGCTAGGCAGGATAATATATAAGTTCCTTTCCAGGTCTAACATTCTGTGAAGGAAAATAGCTACTTGATGAGCATTGTCAATTAGCTATAACATTCTTTCCAGCATTTGAATGATTTCCATTCCTTTATGATTGATCAGCAATGGAAGAAAGCAGCAAAAGCTCCCTTGTTGTAAGTATTATTTATTTGATGAAAAATATACTGTTTTGTGAGAATGATTGTATTCGACCCTATATGCTGTTTCTCCTGCAAATTGAAAGGAGCAATAAAGACAGAGATTGCATTCTAAATGCCCTGTTTCATTTCATACAGTGCAAAGTCAGACTGGAATTTCAGTAGCTGAAAAGCTGCCAACAGAATATTATACCTCTTAAACACAATAGTTACTGGGCTTATTGTAGGTTTAACATATTATTTAGGAAAATATGAGAAAAATCAAAGTGTTCAAAATCAAATCATCTTACTAAATACGGACACAGTATTATTATTTAAATTTAAATTAACTGCAAGGCAAAATAACCCATCCTATACATATTTGTCAGAATAACCTGCACAAAACACAACATTTTTGTGGTCATTTTCTGGCTCAAAAACCTTCAATGTCTCTTTATTACCAATAGGTAATAAATTGCATTTAGTGCCTTGTTTTGACCTTCAAAGCTCCCTACAATCTCTCTCAGAACTAAATTGGAAAATTCAGCTCCCACTGAAACCCAAAACAAAGCCTCTGTTGAAAAGAAATGTAACTATTCACTCACTATCCCCCAGACATTTCAAGCTTGGCCTTTCCTCAGTATTTTTGATTTGCTCATAGAAAACCTTTTTCAGTTCATATTTATTACCTGTTGCCTAGAACCAGACCTCTGTTCTGAAACAGACTCAGCATCAGTTTTGAAAGTGTATGGATAATTAATACTCTAGATCACTTGCACTTCCACATAGGCTCTACTCGAAGATTATCAGAATCTCCCTTGTTTTGTCCTTCATCAAGCAAGCACCAAGCTAGCATGGAATTGAACAGAAAGCAAAAAACAATAATGAACAGAGAAATCATTCACACTAAGCCCATCAACAATCAAACAATGAATTCTTCTGATAAGTTACACACCTTCCCCAAGGGTCTATGTGATAGAATGGTTCCAGGAACTTATTCACTTGGTCCAAGAATTCCTCCAACATATAACCACTACTCTGCTGTTTCGGTATTGAGTGACCAGAGTAGCTCAGGAATTTCCCATAAGAAAATATTTGCAAAGCACTTAGTACAGTGCTTGGCACATGATGGAAGTTTTAAAGAGATTTATTCCTTCCCTCTCCTTGGCCCAAGAATTCTTTATTGCCCCACCTAGCAACTATTGCCTCTATAACTGACATCCACTTCCTGCTCCTGTCTTTGCCTATTTAGCTGCTATCTGTTCGGTATAAGTTTAGAAGCTTGGCTGCCAACCATTGCTTCTGCCATTTTCTCAATAAAGCATTATAGTTTCTTTAAATGGAGATCTGGGTCAAAATGTCTTAGGTGAAGTTAGCACATCTTCTGTTTTACTATTATTCAGGCATATAGTAATCTTCTATCAGATGCCACCCAAAAGGGTGCCTCAGGCAACTGCACTCCACCTGACTAACTCTACCAGAAGACCTTTGTTCTCAGGGTGACTTGGTTCAGTTTGCTTTTTTCTTGCCTCTGAGCTTAGCCAGTATGTCCTGTCAACCCTACCTTCTGATCTTTCTGAAGCTGTTAGAAGCCTTTCCAATTACCCTTACTTCTCTAATAATATTTTCTATTATCCTGAGAGACTCAAGGTGACAGTAGGAAACCTGAAGGGGGAGATATATCAGAGGAGGGATGCAGTAATACCGAAACATCTAATGCCCACATTTCTCTTACATACGCTGTGATTTCTGCACTAGACTCTAAGATACTTGAGAAAAGGAACAATGTTTCTTTGTGTGTCCCATGGTATCTAGGACAATGCTTTCCACACCGATGGCTAATAAATCAATACCTCAAATGTTCATGGATCTTCCTTCCATTGTAGAGCCTTCTACGCCTTGGGCAAATGATCTTCAACAGTTGCTATGACCAAAACGTTCGTTAGTTAATGGGTAATCTGGTAACAGAGCCTTTCCAAACTTAGCAAGACTGGTGCCCAGATGGCACATACACTATCCATCCTAGGTCGTGTCAAAGTCTTTTCCTCTTGGTAGGAGTTGCCAGAACGCACACTCTGCTAGAATAGATTTTAAGAACTCAGGATCATCAGTGGGACAATGGGAAGAGGACTATGGTGGTGGCATGAAGTAAAGATGAAATGATTATGTGCTAGAAAATTGAACAATCAGTTTTATGAATGGGATCTCCAAAAGGGAAAAGAAAGGAAAATTATTTGACTAAGGTGGAGGAGGAAGAAAATGTTTCTAACTCCCTACTGGAGAACCATAATGCTATTTATATTTCTAGGGTCTTGCCATGTTCCACATATACTTCATCTCTTTGTTCTTTACAACTCTATAAGGAAGGATCTATTATGCCTACTTTATAGATGAAGGAATTAAGATTCAGAGGAATTAGATGACTTTCCCAGGGGCACATAAGTAAGAAATATCTGAGGCAAGATTAGAAAGTGGATCTCTCTGAGTTTCACAATAAATTTAGCAATTTTCCACTATAACATTCCTCTTCATAGAGAAAATGAAAGGGCATGGGAATGAAATAGAGGGTCAGCAAGTATGTCTCAGAAGAAAAGAAGAGAACATATCATCTTCCTTTATTTTTTTAAAAGGCGGGGGATAAGGGGTGTGCAATATTGTATATATTGTTGTCCTCTAGTACTATGCTGGCTAGTTTTGCTAATTTGCTAATTTTTTTCATAGGATCATAGATTTAAATTTGGAAGGGATGTTAGATATCATCTAGTCTAATACTACAATACTATAAAAAGGCATCTCTAAGGCCCAAAGAAGTTTAAGGATGTGTCTATGATCACACAGGTAGTAGAGCTAGAGGATTCTCAAAGATCATCTACTCCATTTTGATGAGGAAGTCAAAGCTTTGAGTGGTGAACTGACTTACCCAAAATCATATAGCTAATCTGACATTCAGTCCTAGATTCTCTAACACAAATCTAGCACTTCTTCTAACTACTGCACCCTCATGGAATGTTCTTTGGACAATCAACCAAGAGACGCTAGTTCTAATACATTCTGCCCCTGTAGATAGACTTTAGAGAAGTCATTTCATATCAAGAGGTCTCTTTCTTCACATGAGATACCTTCTCACTCTCAAATCCAATGATTCCATGCCTATTTCATTAATTTCAAATGAAACTGTAGCTGTTACACACATAGTCATGGGTTGTTGAGTAAAAATGATCATTCCTTCCTTCTTCTACATTTCCACACTCCTGCTCAACCCCCACCTCCCACTTTCCTAACATGCTTTCAGGTTCTGGAACTTCTCTTACCATTTGATGGGTTAATATTTTTAAAAAGCACTTATCATAATTCCTGGAATATACTAAGTACTATATAAATGACTATTCTCTTCCCCATTTTGAAGGCTGCTTTTATAAAAAAAAAATTATACTGCTAAAGGACCAACCCAACTCCTCAATTGTTTGTGTAGAAAATTGCCTTCAAACAAGTCATTTGACTCCCATTGCCTAGCTCTTACCACTCTTCTGCCTCTGAACCAATAAAGAGTATTGATTCCAAAGGGTTTTTTAAAAATTGCCTTCAATATTCACAGGCTCAGAAGGTTACAAGTTTAGGAACTGAAGATATGGTGTGTTGGTAAATATTTAACCACTGGCTCTCCAAAAATATGCATACAATTTTAAATTTAATTTATTTATTTCATTTTAGTTTTAAATTAAATTTTTAAATTAAATTTGCATTATTAACATCTTTCTATCATTTTCTTAACTCTAGACAATAAACAAAATAACAAATTAAGCCCTGATTTACATTTGCTAATTTCTGAGGCTTAAATTCTCACCTTGAAAATTTAACAATTGTCTTTCCCTGGTTGAATAAGTTGGCTCTGACACACCACTGACTAGAAGGGCTCTTGAAATTCACCTAGTCCAATGCATTTGTTCTACTGATGAGGAAATAGGGGCTTAGAGTTGTAAAGTGAGTTGCCTAAGCATAGCAAGCTAGAAATTGACAAAAGTCAGGCTTTGAACCTCATTCCTCTAATTCTAATTCCAGCTCTTTTCCCATCATACCATGTTTTTATTATAAAGATCTATTTAGGGGTAAAAGTAATGAACATTTTTTATTCCACTTAAATGAATATGTCAAACCTCTGCAAATGTCCGCATGATCAAATCTGTAAAATTCCAGGCGAGTTGCAAAGAGACAATATCCCAGAACATGCTGATCTCACAGAAGATGCTATTTGTAGCAGTGCCCCACGTAATGACTCCCTTCCCTCTCAACTGCTTTTCAAAATCTATATTGTCATTCACACAGCCTGGAGGGGGTGGGTGGGGGGGGACTAAGCTCAATGAGTCAGCAGCAACAAATCTGACAGTCCTCTCTAATGGAGTTAAAAAGAGGAAATGGAATGTTTTGTGTAAGTCATTGTACATTACAAGAAAATTGACCACTATTTTTTTGTTCCTCCCACATCCTGTTTCCTAAACACACACACACACACACACACACACACACTTTCCTTGAATTTATAAAATCACATTGCTTTCCTGATTCTCTTCTTTTACTCCCCAGTTTCCTAATTGGCTTTTATTCACTTTCCCATAAATTAACTGTTACCCATTTAGGAAGCAAAAAGTACTGCCCAAAAAGTCAAAGACATGGGGAAAGCACCCATATACACAACAATATTTATAGAATCAGTTTTTGTTGTAGCTAAAACCTTGGAACAAAATGAGTAACTATCATCTGGGGAATGGATGAACAAATACTGGGATGAGAGTATAAAGAAAGAGTATTTTGCCATAAGACATTACAAATATGACATATTTAGAGAAACATGCAGAGAAAAAGGAGAAAAAGAACAAGACGATAATTTACACCAGTGATTTCCAAAGTGGGTGCTACCACCCCCTAGTGGGTGCTGAAGCAATCCAGGAAGAGCGGTGATGGCCACAGGTGCATTTGGGGGCTTTGAATAACTGTAAGGGGGCAGTGATAGTATAAAAGTAAGTAAGCTAAGTAATATTTTTTCTGGAAAGGGGATGGTAGGCCAAAAAAGTTTGGGAACCACTGATTTACACAATGGTGATAATAATGTAAAGTAGCAGTTCTCAAACTTTTTGGTCTCTTTCTATTATTAAATACTTTCTAATATTAAAACTTACTGAGGATCCTGCCCCACCTTAGCCCCACTAAGAGCTTTGGTTTGTGTGAGTTGTATCCTTCCATTAAAAATTTAAAATCTTAGTAGTATTTTGAAAATAGTTTTGCCCTCTTGAATCCCCTACAAGGGGACTGGGAGTGCTTAGGGAAACATATTTCTAGAATCACTGATGTAAAGGGGAAAAAATTCTAATCAACAGTATGACCAACTATTGCTTTATAAGATGGATGACCCTCAATTTGGCATAGAGGTGACTGACTAGAGGTTAACTCTGAGACATTTTTAGATATAGTCAATTTATTGATGTATTTTATTTGACTACATTTATTTACTACAAGGGAAAGCTTTTATTTGGGTAAGAGGTAGGATATGTTCATGGGTAGTGATAAAAATGTAAATAAAAAACAAAAAGAAAATAGTTTTAATAAAACATTTAAAAATACACGTAAGAGGGGCAGCTGGGTAGCTCAGTGGATTGAGAGCCAGGCCTAGAGAAAGGAGGTCCTAGGTTCAAATCCGACCTCAGACACTTCCCGGCTGTGTGACCCTGGGCAAGTCACTTGACCCCCGTTGCCTACCCTTACCACTCTTCCACCTATAAGTCAATACACAGAAGTTAAGGGTTTAAAAAAATACACGTAAGAAAGCAAAAAAGAAGCTCAAGAGATACAAAAAGAGAACTTTGGTTACTATCATGTTAATTTAATTTAATTCAATTCAATTCAATAAGAAATATTTAAGCATTTACTATGTGCCAGGAAGTTCTAAGGATACAAAAACAGAAAAAAAGACAATCTCTACCTCTAGGAGCTTACAATCTATTGGGAAGTGACAACATATAAACAAGTATATGAAGGATGAATAGGAAATAATTAACAGAAAGAAGGCACTAAAATTAAGAAAAGTTGAAGAAAATTTGCAATAGGAGCAAAGATTTTAGTTGGGACTTAAAGGAAACCAAGAAAGTCAATAGTTGGAGTGGAGGAGGGAGAGCATTCCAGGCATGGGAAAAAAATATCCAAAGTCACAAGAGATGAAGTATTTTGTTTCTTGATCAGATAAGAGGCCAGAATCACTTGCTCAAAGAGTGTGTGTTGAGGAATAAGGTGTAAAAAACCAGGAAAAGTAGGAGGGGACTAGGATATGAAGGGTTTTCAATGCCAAACAGCATTTTGCAATATATACTCTAGAAAAACTATTGAATAGAAATTCACATTTTTATATATATTCCTTTTGTCTATTAGAATTTTCATATTTACTGATGATTGTTACATTCATAATGGAAGATCATTTAAAAATAAACAAGAAAAAGTTTTGGACTTAGTGTTGAGAACTGAATTTTCAGCCTAGATCTATCAGTAGTTAGCTGTGTGCTCTTCATTTATAAATGAGATTCAATTATACTTGTCTAAAATTTTATGATTCTGTAACATCCTTATTTAGATAAATGTCATCAAATTTGAAACTCATGTCAAAAATGGAGCTTATCACTTCAATCTTTCCTCCATTTTCTTTGCTCTATTAGCCTTTTCTAATATTTCCACAAAAATCAATTGCACTATAATTCGAATCTCCTATTTCCTTGGAATCATTTTTCAACTTTTATTTCTCCCTGAAATGAAGATCTCTCTTTTCAATATTAACATCTAACTCACATGGTTAAATGATTTATTAATTCAAGGTCAGTCTAAAAACCCAGGGGAGGAATCTTTGGGAATGAGATATAGAAGAAACTTTCCCTTCAGCCATTAGTGAGATATTGGCCAAGTATAGAGACAGAGTGCCACATTTAAATCATGGCAGTCAAATGGGCCAATAATTTAATTACAATTGAAAATTTTATTGACATGTTTTGTTTTTACATTACAAATAATTAAAATTTTTCCCAACCCTGTAAGAGTTCTTTTATGACAAGTTTTACACACAAGCACAAATGTTCAACTTTTAGGCATTTCCAAAAAACCCTTACCATTAATTTCTGTTGACTTTTTAATCTCTCCCTTTGCTTTATTTTACAAAATCTTATTCGTCCTTCCCTCTGTAACCTCTAATCCCCTTTCTCTTCAGTCCTCTCCCAGGCCATCTTCCTTCTTCTCTTCTCTCTTTTTTTTACTCATTCTCTTATCATTTTTTAGTCATTCTCTTCTCTTTTCCCCATCCTGACCCCCTTGGTAATCAATTCAATTCTACATTGTCCTCCTCTCTTGAGTCATATGCTCATTTATCATTTTTGAGATTGCACTCTGCCAAGCCTCAAACTCATAATTCCTTCTTTTCCCATCTTCACCTTGTATCACTTATATGCTTTCTTCTTCTTTCTCTTACTTCACCTCTCTCTCACATAATGAGGTACCTTTACTCCTTACCAAAGCTAACCCTTCTACTTGCTCAGTCAATCTCAATTCATTCTGTCTTCTCCAACAGATTTTTTCTTCTGTCACCCCTATTCTATCACTTACTTTTCAATCTCTTATTGTCTACTCATTCATTCTCTTTGCCTACAAACTTATCCCGGTCTCTCCTATCTTGAAAAAATCCTCACATGATTCTTCTATTCCTATTAACTATTTTCCTATATCTCTTCTGACCTTTGTGGCTATAATCCTTGAGATGGTCCTCTACAAAATGTGCCTCCATTTTGTCTCCTTTTACTTTCTTCCTAACCTTTTATAATCTAACTTCCAAAATTATCATTCCACTGAAACTGTTCCCTCTAAAATTACCAGTGATCTCTTAATTGCAAAATTGAATGGCCTTTTCCTTAACTTTTCTGCAGCCTTTGACATTGTTGATCATTCTTTCTTGATAGTTTTTTCTTTCTAGGTTTCAGGATACCACTGTCCTGGTTCTCAGTGTACTTATCTGACTACTTCTTGGTCTCCTTTGCTGGTTCCTCATCCAAATAAAGCTTTCTAACCATAGGCATTCCACAGGATTCTGTCCTCAACCTTCTCTCTAAATATTATTATTTCATTTGCTTATCTTATCAGCTTCCAAGGATTTAATTATCTTATCTATGATGATGATTCTCAAATCTTAGTTTTCCCTAACTTCTTTGCCAAGATCTGCTGATTTTATCCTTGCAATAGCTCTCAAATACATCTTCTTCATTCTGGCCCTGCCACACAACTCTGATATAGGTCCTTATTACCTTATATATAACTGTACTATTGCTAGAGCTTGATAGTTGGTCTGCCTACCTCAAGTCTATCCTTCTTCCAATCCATCCTCCATTCAGTCAATAATGTGATTTTCCTAATGTGAAGTTGCAATCATATCATTACCCTTTATCCCCTTTTCAGCAAAACTCTAGTTGTTTCCTATAGCCATTAAGAAAAGTATAAAATCTGCTAGAGTTCAAAGTCTTTCATAACCTAGCCATCTCCTAGCTTTCCAGGCTTCTTATACCTTACTTGTATGTACTCTTCAGTCCAGAGACATAGCCTCTTGGCTCTTCTAGGAAAAAGAAACTCTGTCTCTTGACTCTAGGCATTTTCTCTGATTGCTCCCCATGCCTGGAATGTTTTCTTTTCTCTTCTCTATGAATTGGATTCCTTGGTTTCAAGCCTCAACTAACATCTCCTTTTTTGCAAAAAATCTTTCCCAATCCTTCTTAAATCTAGAGGCTTCTCCATGTTAATATTTCCTATCTAACTGATAAATAGTTAGTTTGTACAAATTGGTTTGTTTGAAGACAAGGACTATATTTTGCCTCTTTTTTGTAATCTTGGGATGTAGCATAGTGCCTGGCACCTAGTTGGTGCTTAGTACATGTTTATTGATTAATCGTTGAAGCAAAAATAAAAATACAATGATCTCATTTGTGAACAAACACAACATTCCTTACCTTTACCTCCACTTAAGCTCTTTATTTTTGGAGTATTTTCTCTCTTTCACTCCCTATTTTCCCTCTCACTCACTCCCAGTCCTATTGAAAAAGGGAGAAAAGTAAAAGAAATCCTTATGCAAAGTAAAACAAAACAAATTTCCTCATTAGCTACATACAAAATCACATAGGTCTGGGTGACTCAGTGGATAGATAGCCAGGCATAGAGAAGGGAGGTCCTGGGTTCAAATTTGGCCTAAGGTACTTCCTAGCTATGTGACCTCTGGGCAAGTCGCTTAACCTTAACTATCTAATCCTTACTGTATTTTTGCCTTGGAATCAACATTTAATATTTACTCTAAGAAGGAAGGTAAAAGTTTAAAAAAAAAACTACATAGGTCTCATCCTGAACTCTAAATCTGTTATCTCTCTGTCAGCAAGTGGATCATATGTATCATCATCAATCTTTTGGCATCATAGATAGCCATTGCTGGGTTCATAGTTCATACAGCTTTCTATAAATGGTTCTTCAAACTCTCATTTCATTCTTCATCAGTTTATAAAAGTTTTCAACATTGTTGAGTTTTATAATATTGATATTATAACACAAATTGTTCTGATTTGGTTTGCCTCACTCAGTATCAGTTCATATTCAATTTTATGTCTTTTTGAAATTTGAAATTTTCCTCCTTTCTTATAGCATGATAGTATCCAAATCACATTCATATACAATAATTTATTCAATAATTACTCAACTTATGGGCATAACTTTTATTTCTAATTTTTGCCACCATAAATCATCAGATTTCAGAATTCACAGAAAACACAGGTACAAAAAGGCTGAGAAAGTGAACAAATAGCAAAAGAAACATCTAACCATAGAAAATTTCTATGGAGACAAAAAGCAAGGCACATAGTTAATTCAAAGTTCTTTGTTCTCACAGGTGAGAAAGTTCAAAGAAACTTCAAAGAAAAATGAGAATTGGTCTCAGATGCTGGAAGAACATAAAAAGGAATTCAAAAATCAAATAAGAGAGGTGGAATAAAAATTGGGAAAAGAAATGAAAGTAATGCAAAAAGAAAATAGCAGCTTAAAAGACAAAATTGTTCCAGTAAAAAAAAGAGGCTCAAAAATCCAATGAAGAAAAGAATTCCATGAATAATAGAATGGACCAAATGGAAAAGGAGAATAAAAAGGCAAATAGAAGCTAATGACTTCACAGAATAGCAAGAAACAATAAAAGAAAATCAAAAGAATTGAAAAATAGAAGAAAATAGGAAATATTTTGTTGAAAAAAATAACTGACCTGGAAAATTGATCTAGGAGAGACAATCTAAGAATTATTGGACAACCTGAAAGTCATGATTTAAAAAAAAAGCCTAAACATCATACTATAAGAAATTATCAAAGAAAATTTCTCTGATGTTCTTAAACAAGAAGGTAAAATAGAAATTGAAAGAATCCACAGATCACCTCCTGCAATAAATCCCCAGATGGCCACTCCCAGGAATGTTATAGCCAAGTTCAGAAGCTCCCAGGCCAAGGAGAAAATATTGTAAACAGTCAGAAAGAAACAATTCAAATATCATGGATTCCCAATTAGGATTACATAGGATCTGACAGCTTCTATATTGAAGGACTGGGGGGCTTGGAATATTATATTATAGGAGGCTAGAGAACTGGGTTTACAACCAAAATGATTGTACCCATTTACAGGTTCATGAACAATAGGTTCAAGCATCAATATACTTGTTTTCTCTCAGACCTCAAAATATTTGTCATTTTTCTTTTTTTTTTGGTCATCATTGCTTATCTTATGGGTGTGAGATAGAATTTCAGAATTGCTTTAATGTACACTTATCTAATTTGTAATGACTGAAATTTTTCATATGGCTATAGATAGCCTTTGTTTCTTCCCAGGCTATCTCAATTTTCCCCTGTTGATATTCTCTTCCCATTTATCAATTTTGTAATAATTCTTACTTATTACACATCTTGATCAGTTCTTGGATTAGTACCTTGGAAATTAGACCACTATCAGAGGAACTTGTTGCAAAAAATAACTGTTTCCCAGTTATTTTTTCCTTTCCAGTCTTAAATTTATTTGTTTTTGCAATAACTTTTAAATTTTTATTTAATTGAAATGATTAATTTTATCTTCTTTAATACTCCCTATCCCTTTTCAGTCAAGAATTTTTCTATTCATGTATTGGCATTTTTTTCTGTTTCTCTAATTTGTTTTTGATGTGACATTTTGTATCTAGGCCACATATCCATTTGGATATTTTCTTGGTATAAGTTGTGATTTGTTGATCTGAATCCAATTTCTTCCCTGCTGCCATCCAATTTTCCCAGTAGTTTATATCAAATAATAAGTCCTTATTTTAGTAACTATAGTCTTTGTGATTATCAAATAATGGCTATTGGATACATATACTTTTCCATACTGTATACTTAATACTACTGATAGATATCTCTATTTTTAAAAAAGTACTAAGTTTTTGAGAATTAATATTTTCTAGTATAGTTTGAGATCTGGCACTGATAAGCCCATTTGTTTCTACTTTTTTCCATTGTTTACTTTGAGTTTCTTGATGTTTTATGGCCTCCATGTGAATTTCATTGTTTTTCTTAGTAATAAAATAATTCTTTAGTATTTTTATTGATATGGCATTGAATAAATTGATTTAGTCAGAATTGTCCTTTTTATTTTTCTAACCACAAGTAATTTACATTTCCCCACTTATTTACATCTGTCAGTATTTTATGAATAGTTTATTCACAGTTGTATTATATAGTTCCTGCCTTATCTTGGTAGATTGGTAAGTATTTTATAACATTCTTTTATAATCTTAAATGATGTTTTTCTTTCTAGCTCTTCCTACTGGGTTTTATTGTTAATATATAGAAATGCTAATGATCTGCATAATTTTATTTTATATCCTACAACTTTACCAAAGTTAATTATTTCCATTAATTTTTAGTTGACTCTTTCAGGTTCTTTAAGTATTTCATTGCATCATTAGCAAAGTGTTATTTTTATGTTATCTTTGCCTATACTTATTCCTTCAATTTATTTTCTTATCTTATTGTTATAACGAGCATTTCTAGTGATCCATCAAAGAGAAATGGTAGGTTGAGGTAATATGGTAATAATGGATATCTAGTTTATTTCTATTACATTTAATGAAAGCTCTTATATCTAGACATATGCTATTTATCATTTTAAAGAAAGGTTCATTTATTCCTCTGTTTTCTGGTTTTTTTAAGGAAATAGATTTAGCATTTTAAAAAATAATTTTTCCTTGTATCTATTGATAAAATAATATGGTTTTTATTATTGTGTTATTAATATGATTAATCAAATTTATAGTTTTCCTAATGTGAAATCAACTGTACATTCTTGGTATCACTACAACCTATTTATAATTTATCATCTTTGTGATTTGTTGTTTTAGACTATTTGTTAATATTTTACTTAAAATATAAACATTTATTAGGAGCATATCTGTTCAGACTCTCCAAGGTTTATGCATCAGACCCATATCTCTGTTATTGATGGAAATTTGGTAGGATTCCTTATTTTGTTATTTTTGCAAACAGTTTATATAAGATTAGAATTAATATTCTTTGAAGTTTGATAGTATTTACTCATAAAACCATTATGCCCTTGATCCCTGTCCTATTTTGAAAGTTCATTTATGTCTTATTGAGATTCTTCCCTGAAATTGGATTTCTTTAAATTTTTTCATTGAATATATTTGTAAAATATTAACTTTTATTTTTAAAGTTTAAGTCATCAGTTTCATGTGCACATGGCATATAGTTGTGAAAAATAATTTCTAATAATATATTTAATTTCTTATTTGTTGTTATCTTCCTTCCTCCTTTTTTGATACTAGTAATTTGGTTTTCCTCCAGATTTTTAATCAAATTAACTAATGGAGTCTCTATTTTATTGTTGTGTTCATACAGTTCTTGAATTTGCCTTGGCAAATAAGTTCCTGAATATTTTATATTATCTAAAGTGATTTTTAATGGAGTTTATCATTTTATCTCTTACTGCCAAGTTTTTTTGGAAATATATAGAAATGATGATGATTTATGTAGGTTTATTTTATACCCTGCAACTCTGCTAAAGTTATTAATGATCTCCAGTAGCTTTTTAGTTTATTTTCTCAGATTCTCTAAGTACACCATCACATCATCTGCAAAGAGTAATAGTTTGGTTTCCTCATTGCCTACTTTATTCCTTCAATTTCTTTTTCTTCTGTAATTGTTACTGCTAGCATTTCTTGTACGATATTAAATAGTGGTGATAATGGGCATCCCTGCTTCACTCCTTATCTTATTGGGAAGACTTCTAACTTGTCACCATTGCAAAGGATACTTGCTGATGGTTTTAAATAAATACTGCTTATTATTTTGAAGAAATGTCCTTCCATTTCTGTACTTTTGAATGTTTTCAATAGGAATTTGTGATGGATTTTGTCAAAGGCTTTTTTCTGCATCTATTGAGATAATCATGTGATTTTGTTAGTTTGGTTGTTGATATGTTATTTTAATCTTTATACTACGCATTCCCATTTTATTTAAGTGTCTTACCTTCTCTTTATTTCCTTCTAACCTTCTCTTCATTTCCTCCTCTCCAATATTAGGAGGTTTTTAAGAGGATTTTTCTTTCCCTGAATGTGCTCTCCCTCCCCCCTTTCCTTCTTGTTACTTTTAATATCCCTATTGAGTTCAATATATTCTCACATTAAACTCTTTCTCTATGTGTGAATGTATATGTGAGCACATTTTGCTCTCTTTTGACCAGTTTAGGTGAAAGTTAAAATAACATTTGCTTTCTCCATTCTTAAATGTATATGTGTACATATATATAATACACACACACACATATATATATATACATACACACATATATAGTACTTTTACTTGAGTACCCTGATTAGAAGTGATAATTAGTTCCCCCCATCCTTCTCTCTATTTTCTCCTAATATATTCTCTCACCATCACTTTTCCCCCCTTAATACAACCATCAAATAAAACCATGATTATTGGTTTTTTGTCTCAATATACTTCTTCTATGACCCCTTATAATATTAAGATTCTTAAAGAACCTTTTTTGTTAGCATTCCTCCCCTCACCAACCCATAGATGTAAATAGTTCATCTTTGTAAAGTTCTTTCTTGTTATTCACTTGTATTTACCTCATTTTTCCCTTTTGAATCCTATATTTACCTTTGAAATTCTCTTCTTAGCTTCTTTTTTTTTTCAAATTAGGAATATTCAAAAGTCCTCTATTTCATTGAAAATGCATTTTAAATCTATAAGGATTATACTGATTTTTTATGTTATTCTTGGTTGTTGATCATTACTTTTTGCTTTTAGGAATATCTTATTCTATATTTTTCTCTGTTTTGGAAACTTTAAAGCATTTCTTGAATACTAGCTTTACAGTGATAGCTGCTAAATCTTTTGAGATCTTAATTGTGGCTCCTTGATATTTGAAATCTTTCTTTCTGGATGTTTGTAGTATCTTGTTGTTTATCATGAAGCTCTGAATTCTGACAATGACATTCCTGGGAGTTTTCATTTTGTGGTTTCATTCAAAATCTATGGATTCTTTTTATTTTTCACACTGCCATCTTGTTCATTAATAAGTATAGACAATTTTCTTCAATGAATTCTAGAAATATGATGTTTGGGTCTGTGTTATTTGGAATTGTTGGGGTTCATTTGAGTTTTAAATATTTAGATATATGACAAATTTCCTGTGGACATTTAGGGGACTTGGAAACTACATTTCCCATGATTCCTCTTGTAATGCAGGTAGATAGGAAGTGTGATTATGTAAAAGAATAGTATAAGACTCCTGAGGTCATTTGAAGTGGTCTCTCTTTGGGTACGAGGGAGCCAGGTGGGCAGAAGGTATAGTAGGGGATTTGAATTAGATCTTAGCAGGCACGTGGTCATTTTATATTTTACCAACATGGCTTTAATTAAAATATTAATACTTCTTTTAATATGCATCTTTATTCATTTTAATCATAACAGGGCTATTATTTTTTTGGTCATACATTTCAGTTTATCCAATAATTCTTACATTACCTATCCTTGATATTTCTTTCAGTTTAGTTGATTTTTAATTTGAGATATCTTCAATTTCCCTCTTTTTTTCAATCTTTTGACTGTTTTATTGATTCTTTTTATCTATGGAAAACATCATTTTCTTTTTAAACCATTCTGATTTTTAGGGAGTTTGTTACTAGGGTACAGCTTTTTGTCTTTTCTGTTAAGTTATTGATCCTCTTTTCTAGTCTTTCCTCCAGAGTTCCTTTCTTTTATAATATCTTTAAAAACTCATGCATAATTTCTTCAAAGAATTCCAATTGTTCTTGTGTCTAGTTGTTTTACTTTATCCGGGGTTTTGATAAGAAGTGTTTTGAATTATTTAAGCTTGCTAGTTTTATGTATTTGTCATCCTTTGCATCAAAAAAGTACTTTGTGATTTTTTTCCCTTTGCCCTTTTTTCCCCTAAGGCCTTAGGAATATAAATATCTATCCTGAGAATTTTAAAAATCTATGCATTTGCATTTTATCATATTTTGCTTTTTTACTTCTAAGACACAATATAAATAGCATTGTTGGGATTCAGATCTAGGCCCTTTGACTCAAAAATCCAAAGCATTTTCCACTGTACCATACTTGATAATCAAAATATTTTATAATGATAAAAATAGTTTATAAACTATTTGTTTTCACTTAGTATTCAGTCATTGTTTCATTTTTCCCTGTAAGCATCCTCTAATATGTTTGATGAAACATTAGTGCCAATGAAAGATATTTTAATAGAGGGACATAGCCTGATACTGAATTACAACAATCGTTCCAGAGTGCTTTCTGAAGTTTAGCTTTAGATGTAGGGATGAACAAATTGAGCAGAATCAAAATCTGAAGTAAATTCATGAGTAGAGAGAAGCTTATGCTCCAAGGGATCTGAAATTATACTTGAGCTATAATAAATAGCCTAGTGATTGGAAACTGAATGAGCAAGGTGGGACTTAGAAGGACAAAACAGCGGAAGAAGTGTATCGATCCATGGCCATTAAGGATCTCATCACTGAGGTGCAAAATTCTGAAATCAATTCAGAGATGTACAAGAAGCCAATGAAAATATGCTTTTAAAGGAGATAATTGAAGCACACAGATACCTGTAGAAATGTTGGCAACTTCATTCAATATTGATTGCATCAACAAAACATGAGTCAGGCAAACTCTCTGAATATTCTGAGAATAAAGATTTGAGAATATAAGGAATCCATCAACTCGTTAGCTAACATTTACTGAACATCCTCTGAGTTCATGGTGTACTTAGCAGCCTAAAACTTGAATGTTTTCAGAGGTCATTACTCTCAATTAGTAGAAACAAACTAATACCAAGGAGGGGAAAATAAAACTTCTATAATAAAACCATGAAAAAAACCTGTCCCACATGCTTACATGAGCTTGGACATGAAGCAATTGGTCTAAATTCATTTTATCCTGATTGTTCTTTCTGAACCTTCTCATTAGATATTTTTGGGGGACCTATTTTAATGGAGATATTCGGAAAGTCTTTCATATTTTTTGAAACTAATGGTTGAGGAATAAGTTTTTTGCTAATTTGGAAAGATGACAGTGTCAACCTTGTAGAACTTCTGCTGTCCAGGACTTAGAAGAAATGTTATTTTAGCCAGCATTGTAAAGAAACCACCTTATAGAAGTTTCTAAGCCATATATTTTCATTCATTAAAAAAGCATAGTTACTCAACAAGTATTAAGTGTTTACATTGTGACCGGCACTATGCTAAGTGCTTGATATACAAAGAAAGACAATCCACTCAATACATGCAGTGCCCCAGGCTGGCAGTGGATGGAATACTATGTTTAGTGAAGAAATGGTTCCAGTCCTCAAGGAACTTAACTTTCAGGAAGAGAATAAGGCATAATATATGTAACTATAATATACAGCATTAAAAGATAAGTTCAGAGGGAAACTTGTGGCACAGTGGGTAAAGCACCAAAACTGGAGTCTGGAGGATCTGGGTTCAAATCTGATACTTCCTAGCTCTGAGACCCTGGGCAAGTTGCTTAACACTGTTAGCCTAGTCCTTGTCCTTCTGTCTTAGAATTGTTGCTGAGACAATAATTAAGGGTTTAAAAAAAGATAAGTTAATCAGCAAGGAATAAAACCAAATGTCATATGAAGTCAGAGGGGGAAGGTTGTACCAGGAAGTCAGGGAAGCTTACACAAAGAAGGTGGCATTTAACTTGTCCTTTAAAAAATGGATAAGTATTTAACAGTTGAAGGAGAAGAAAGATATACACTGTGTATGAGTACATTTTGTTAAAAGGGTGATTTTTTTCTTTAACACTGGAAAGACTAGAATTTAAAAACACCCCAAAATACATAGCCCCAGTTTTTCACTGGAAATATAATAGGTGATATTAGGTGGTAAAGCAAAACTTCTGATGCTTGTTGACAGACAATACATTTCATATGGGATGCTATAAGTATCTCATATAATGTCAAGCTATGCTTTTCTAATCTGTGTTCTCAATGTGTGTGAGAGTGAGGGCTGGAGTATCAGGTCAGTGAAGTCAGGTCTCAGATTAAACTTCACCTTTGTTTTCTTTCTTTATTTTATCTTCAGAATTTATTTCTAGATATCTCAACTCTTCGCTCCTCTCCCCGCACTACAGAAGGTATCATCTAACAAAAAGATATATGTCTATAAAATTATGTCTTTTGTGTTTCTATTTTTCAGTACTTGCTCTAGAGGTAGACATTCACAAGTCATCCTTCAAATATTAATTCTGTAGCTTTATACAGAATTTATACAATTTATACAGAATTTATACAATTCTTTATACAATATACAAGTTCACTTGATTCTATTTATTTCACTTTTCATTATTTCATGTATGTCTTTCCAAGCTTTTATTATTTTTTAAATTTTGAATATTTTCCCCTAGTTACATGTTTCATGTTCTTTCCCTCTCACCCAAACCTCCCAACCCCCAGAGCTAATGCACAATTCCACTGGGTTGTTACATGTTTCATTGATCAAGACTTAATTCCATAATATCCATAGTTGGACTGGATTTATCATTTAGCATCTACATCCCCAATAATATCCCCATCAGTCCATGTGTTCAAGCAGTTGTTTTTCTTCGTTGTTTCTACTCCCACAGTTCTTTCTCTGAGTGTGGCTACTTTTCTTTCTCATAAGTCCCTCAGCCTTGCTCTGGATCCTTGCATTACTGATAGTAGAAAAGTCCATTATGTTCTATTGTACCACAGTGTATCAGTCTCTGTGTACAATGTTCTCCTGAATCTATTCCTTTCACTCTGCATCAATTCCTGGAGGTCATTCCAGTTCACATGGAATTCATCTAGTTCATTATTCCTTTGAGCACAATAGTATTCCATCACCAACAGATACCACAATTTGTTCAGCCATTCCCCAATAGAAGGACATTCCCTCATTTTCCAATTTTTTGCCAGCACAAAGAACAGGGCTATAAATATTTTTGTACAAGTCTTTTTCCTTGTTATCTCTTTGGGGTATAAACCAAGCAGTGCTATGGCTGGATCAAAAGGCAGATAGTCTTTTAAAGCCCTTTGGGCATAGTTTCAAATTGCCATCCAGAATGGTTGGATCAATTCACAACTCCACCAGTAAAGCATTAATGTCCCAATTTTGCCACATCCCCTCCAACATTCACCATTTTCCTTTGTTGTCATGTTGGCTAATTTGCTAGGTATGAGGTAGTACCTCAGAGTTGTTTTGATTTTCCTTTCTCTAATTATAGGAGATTTAGAACACTTTCTCACGTGTTTGTTGATGGCTTTGATTTCTTTATCTGAAAATTGCCCATTCATGTCCCTTGCCCATTTATCAGTTGGGGAGTGGCTTGATTTTTTTGTACAATTGATTTAGCTCCTTATGTATTTGAGACCTTTGTCCGAGTTTTTTGTTATAAAGGTTTTTTTTCTCCCAATTTGTTGCTTCCCTTCTAATTTTGGTAGCACTGGTTTTGTTTCTACAAAAACTTTTTAGTTTAATGTAATCAAAATTATTAATTTTAAATTTTGTAATTTTTTCTAACTCTTGCTTGGTTTTAAAATCTTTCCTTTCCCAGAGATCTGACAAGTACGCTATTCTGTGCTCACCTAATTTACTTATAGTTTCCTTCTTTATATTCAAATCATTCACCCATTCTGAATTTATTTTGGTATAGGGTGTGAGATATTGATCTAGACCCAATCTCTTCCATACTATTTTCCAATTTTTCCAGTAGTGTTTGTCAAACAGTGGGTTTTTGTCCCAAAAGATGGGTTCTTTGAGTTTATCATAGACTGTCTTGCTCAGGTTGCTTACCCCAAGTCTATTCCACTGATCCTCCATTCTGTCTCTTTGCCAGTACCATATTGTTTTGATAACTACTACTTTATAAAAATTATGAGCTTTCTTTCTTTCCCCTCTGTTTCTTATTTACCTTTTCATGTTTCTCTCGATTTTTGTGGTTGGATATCAAACTTTCCATTTAGCCCTGGTCTTTTCTGTGCAAATACTTGGAAATCTTCAATTTTGTTGAATGCCCATACTTTCCCCTGGAACTATATAGTCAATTTTGATGGGTAGTTGATCTGTGGTTGCAGGCCCAGCTCTCTTGCCTTTCTGAATATCGTATTCCAAGCCTTGCGGTCTTTTAGCGTGGAGGCTGCCAGATCCTGTGTGATCCTGATTGGTGCTCCTTGATATTTGAATTGTCTCTTTCTGGCTTCTTGTAAGATTTTTCTTTTACTTGGAAGCTATTGAATTTGGCAATTATATTCCTGGGCGTTTTCTTATCTGTATCAAATGTCGCAGGTGATCTATGGATCCTTTCAATGTCTATATTGCCCTCTTATTGTAGGACTTCAGGGCAATTTTGCTGAATAATTTCTTTTAGTATGGAGTCCAGGTTTCTATTAATTTCTGGTTTTTCTGGAAGAGCAATGATTCTCAAATTGTCTCTTCTAGACTGGTTTTCTTGGTCTGTCATTCTCTCATTGAGATATTTCATATTTCCTTCTATTTTTTCAGTCTTTTGACTTTGTTTTATTTGTTCTTGTTGTCTTGAGAGATCATTAGCTTCTAATTGCTCAATTCTAGCCTTTAGGGACTGGTTTTCGGCTATAATCTTTTGGTTTTTCTTTTCAATCTTGTCATTTCTGGTGTTCAATTTGCTTATCAGTTCATTTGATTTCTGAGTCTCACTTTCCAATTGCAAGATTCTACCTTTTAAACTGTTATTTTCTTGCCAGATCTCTTCCATCTTCCTCAAAAATCTCAGTTTTGAACTCTTCCACAGCTTGTGACCCATTTTCCTTATTTGAGGAGGGTCTGGATGCTTGTTTGTTCTCCTCCTCTGCCTGCTTGGTTGTCTGGATTTTCTCTGTGTAAAAGTTGTCGAGTGTTAAAGGCTTCTTTTTCTTGTTGTTAATCTTTCTCTTCTGAACTTCCTGAGTCTGGGTAGCCATCATTTAGCCCAGCAGCTTCTCAACTTTATCCTTGTGCTCAGTGACTGTCTGCGGTCTTTTGGCTCCTGAGGACTGAGGTCTGGTTTTTTCCAAGGTCAAGCCCCCTGGTGGACCCCCTTGCTTGATCCTCTGCCGGAGGTTTCTTTACAAGTCTCAGGGTGCTGCTTCCACAGTCGTATACCCGTCTGCACTGGTTCCCCACTCAGGGTTTCAGAGCCTTAGCTCATGGCTGTGTCTGCCTCCACCCGAGCCTCCACCCTATACCTGCGCTCCGTGTCTGCGCTCAGAGTTTGTGCTCGTTCTTTAGCTCTTTGGGGACCTAAATCTTGCTGCTCTCAGGAACAGGCCCTGGGGCTGCCAATGACTCAATGGGTGCCCCAAACTTGCTCTATTTCTTTTTAGCTGGCTTTGGCGTTATAGGTGGTATGTGTGGAGGGAGTGGGGGGGAGGGGGTGGTTACTCAGACTGTGATTTAGTGAGAGCTGTTTCACCCCTTTGTAGCATGGAAATGTCCTGATTCCACATACCTTCCATGCTGCACCCTGTTGTGGGGTTCCTCTGTTCGTCTGGACTTGTTTTTATGTCCCCTTGAGGAGTCTTGTATGTTTAGGTCAGGAGAGGTTAAGAGCTGCTTTTTACTCTGACACCATCTTAACCCGGAACCGACTACTGCTTTATAGTACAGTTTAAGATCTAGTACTGCTAGGCCACCTTCCTTTATATTTCTTTTTTCATTATTTCCCTTGATATTCTTGGTCTTTTGTTCTTCCAAATGAACTTTGTTATAGTTTTTTCTAATTCAGTAAAAAAAGTTTTTTGGTAGTTTGGTAGGTATAGTACTAAATAAGTAAAGTAATTTGGATAGGATGGTCATTTTTATTATGTTAACTTGTCCTTGAGCAATCAATGTTTTTCCAGTTGTTTAGATCTAGTTTTAATTGGTGGAAAAGGTTTCATAGTTGTGTTCATATAATTCCTGTGCTTTTCTTGGCAGATAGATCCTTAAGTATTTTACATTGTCTAGGGTGATTTTAAATGGAATTTTTCTCTCTAACTCTTGCTGCTGTGATGTATTGGAAATATAAAGAAATGCTGATGAATTATGTGCATTTGTTTTGTATCCTGCAACTTTGCTAAAGTTGTTGATTATTTCCACTAACTTTTTAGTTGATTCTCTAGGATTTTTTAAGTAGAACATCATATCATCTCCAATGAGTAATAGCTTGGTTTTTTGACTGCCCATTTCAATACCTTCAATTTCTTTTTCTTCTCTAATTGCTACTACTAGTGTTTCTAGTACAATTTTAAATAATAGAAGTGATAATGGGCATCCTTGTTCCACTCCTGATCTTATTGAGAATGCTTCTAATTTATCCCTATTGCAGATGATGTTTGTTGATGGTTTTAGATATATACTGTTTATTAATTTTAGGAAAGGCGCTTCTATTCCTATACTTTCTAGTATTTTCAGTAGAAATGTGTGTTGTATTTTGTCAAAGACTTTTTAAGCACCTATTGAGATAATCATGCGATTTTTGTTGGTTGCTTGTTGATATGGTCAATTATGTGAATCGTTTTCCTAATATCAAACCATCCTTGCATTCTTTGTATAAATCCCACATGATCATAATGAATAACCATCATGATCACTTGCTGGAGTCTTTTTGCTATTATTCTGTTTAAGATTTTTGGATCTATGTTCATTAAGGACATTGGTCTGTAGTTTTCTTTCTCTGTTTTTGTTCTACCTGGCTTTGGGATCAGTACCATATTTGTGTCATAAAAGGAGTTTAGTAGAACTCCTTCTTTGCTTATTATGTCAAATAGTTTGTATAGTATTGGAATTAGTTGTTCTTTGAAGGTCTGTAGAATTCACTTGTGAATCCATCTGGTACTGGGGATTTTTTTCTTAGGGAGTTCTTTGATGGCTTGTTAAATTTCTTTTTCTGATATGGGATTATTTAAGTCTTCTATTTCTTCTGCTGTTAATCTAAGCAATTTATATTATAAATATTATAATCTAGGCAACCTAGATTGCTATATTTATTGCTATATAATTGGGCAAAATAATTTTTAATGATTGCCTTGATTTCCTCTTTATTAGAGGTGAGGTCTCCCTTTTCATCTTTGATATTAATAATTTGGTTTTCTTCTTTCCTTTTTAAAATTTGATTGACAAGGACTTTGTCAATTTTATTTGTTTTTTTTTCAAAGTACCAGCTTCTAGTTTATTTTTTAATTCAATAGATCTTTTACTTTCAATTTTATTAATTTCTCCTTTAATTTTTATAATCTCTAATTTGGTTTTTAACTGGGGATTTTTAATTTGTTCCCTTTCCAGTTTTTTGGTTTGCATGCCCAGTTCATTGATCTTTGCTCTCCCTAATTTATTAATATATGCTTATAAATTTCCCACTGAGTACTGCTTTAGCTGCATCCCACAGATTTTGGTAGGATGTCTCATCATTGTCATTCTCTTCTATGAAATTATTGATTATTTCTATGACTTATTCTTTAACTAACTGATTTTGGAGGGTCATATTTAATTTCCAGTTAATTTTTTATTTGTCAATCTATGTGCCCTTCCTAATTATCATTTTTATTGCTTTATGATCTGAAAAGGTTATATTTATTATTTCTGCTTTTTTGCAGTTGTTTGCCATGTTTCTATGCCCTAGTACAGTGATGGGCAAACTTTTTAAAGAGGGGGCCAAAGGAAAGGAAATGCTCATCTGTCAGTATGTTTCTAAAGCAACTCTTTTGAAATTTCTTTGTATTGTATCCTACTTGTATTCATCAGATTAGGAATAATGTCACATGGCTGGATAGAAAATTTCATGGGGCTATATCTGCCCTGTGGGCCATAGTTTGCCCATCACTGCCCTAGTACATGGCCAATCTTTGTGAATGCACCATGTGCAGCTGAAAAGAAAGTGTATTCCTTTTTATCCCTATTTATTTTTCTCCACATATCTATTAACTTTAATTTTTCTAGGATTTCATTCACCTCTCTTATCTCTTTCTTATTTATTTTTTTGGTTTGATTTATCTAGATATGATAGAGGAAGATTTAGATCTCCCACTTGTATAGTTTTACTATATATTTCCTCCTTGAGCTCTGCCAGTTTCTCCTTTAGAAATTTGGTTGCTATACCATTTGGTGCATACATGTTGAGGACTATTAATTCCTTATTGTCTATATTGCCTTTTATCAGGATATAATTACCTTCCCTGACTCTTTTAACCAAATCTATTTTTACTTTGGCTATGTCTGAAATCATAATTGCAACTCCTGTCTTCTTTTTCTCAGTTGAAGCCCAGTAGATTTTTCTCCAACCTTTTATTTTTACTCTATGTCTTTCTGTCTGTCTTCTGTGTGTTTCTTGTAGACAACATGTGGTAGGATTTTGATTTCTAATCCACTCTGCTATTTGCTTCCATTTTATGGGTGAGTTTGTCCCATTCACATTCAGAGTTATAATTATCAACTGTGTATTCCCAGACATTTTGACTCTCTCTTCTTGTCCTGCCCCTTCTTCTTACACTATTTCCTTTTAAACCAGTGTTTTTTTAAATCAGTCCCCCCTTATCCCCTCCCTTAGTTTACTTCTCTTTCTACCCCCTCCCTTTTTGTTCTCTTCTTATTATTTTTAAGGTCAAATGAATTCCTCTCTCCCCCTCCCTTTTTGAACTCCCCACCCCTTCTTCCCCCCTTGGTTTATCCCTTCTGACTTTCTCTGTAGGGTAAGATAGAATTCGATATCCCAATGGATCTAGCTACTTTTCCCTCTCAGGATTAATTCCGCTGAGAGTAAGGTTTAAGTATTTCTTATTAACACTCTCTTCTTCTCTTTCTTATAATAGTATTCATCCCCTCCCCTTCCCATGCCCTCTTTGTGTGGTATAGATTATCCTATTTTTCTTATTCCTTCAAGTTTTTCTTGGTGCCATCTTCTATCCCCCACCCCCTTTTTTCCCAATAGACCATTTAGTACTCCAACTTATCCCTATGAATAATTCTTCTAATTATTATAATAGTGAGTACAATTTTTGAGAATTACAAATAACATTTCTCCATATAGGGATACAAATAATTCGATCTTATTGAAGCCCTTAAAATACACATTTAAAAATAAGAGTTTCTTTCTTTCCCCTCTCTTTCTTATTTACCTTTTTCATGTTTCTCTTGATTTTTGTGGTTGGATATCAAACTTTCCATTTAGTTATGGTCTCTTCTTTACAGATACTTGGAAATCTTCTATCTTGTTGAATGCCTATACTTTCCTGTGGAAAAATATAGTCAGTTTTGATGGGTAGGTGATCCTTTATTGTAGACCCAATTCTCTTGCCTTTCTGAATATATTATTCCAAACCTTGCAGTCTTTTAGCGTGGAGGCTGCCAGATCCTGTGTAATCCTGATTGGTGTTCCTTGATATCTGAATTGTCTCTTTCTGGCTTCTTGTAATATCTTTTTCTTTACTTGGAAACTCTTGAATTTGGCAATTACATTCCTGGGAGTTGACTTTTGAGGGTTTAGTGTAAAGGGTGATCTATGGATCCTTTCAATGTCCATTTTGCCCTCTTCTTGAAAAATATCAGGGCAGTTTTCTTGTATAATTTTTGGTAGTATGGTGTCCAAATTTCTATTAATTTCTGAATTTTCAGGAAGACCAGTGATTCTCAAATTGTCTCTTCTAGACCTGTTTTCTTGATCTGTCATCCTCTCAGTGAGATATTTCCTCTTTCCTTCTATTTTGTCATTCTTTTGACTTTGTTTTATTAGTTGTTGTTGTCTTGCAAGATCATTGGCTTCTACTTGCCCGATTCTGGTCTTTAGAGACTGGTTCTGCTATAATCTTTTGATTTTCCTTTTCAATTTGGTCTATCTTGTTTTCCTACTATTTAATTTGGGTCTCCAATTTGATTATAATTTCATTTGATTTTGGAGCATCTTTCTCCAATTTGTAGTTTCTGTCTTTTAACCTGTTAATTTCCTTTTGAGCTATTTCCCACTTTTCTTGCCAGATCTCTTCCATGTTTCTCATTATCTCAGATTTGAACTCTTCAAGAGCTTGTGACCATTTTTCATTTTGTGGGGAAGATTTGGAAACAGACCCAGCAACAGTTTCATAGTAGTATTCAAATTGCTCTCCAAAAAGGTTGGATCAGTTCTCAGTTCTACCAATAATGTATTTATGCTCCACTTTCCCATATTTCCTCCAACATTTGTCATTTTCCTTTTTATCATTTTAATCAATATAATGGGTGTGAGATGATGTCTCAGAATTGTTTTGGTTTGCATTTCTCTAATCAGGAGTGATTTAGAAAAATCCAAAAATTTTTCATATACCAATATGTGGCTTTGAATTCTTCATCTGTACACTGTTCATATCTTTAGACCATTTATCAATTGGGGGAATGGCTCTTATTCTTAAAAATTTAACAATATTCTCTATATATTTTAGATATGAGACCTTTATCTGAGAAACTGTCTCCCCCTACCCACTTGCAATTTGCTGCATTCCTTCTAGTCTTGACTACTCTAGATTTATTTGTAGAAAAACTTTTAAATTTAACATAATCAAAATTACCCATTGTTAGTCATACAGTCCTCTCCATCACTTCTTTCATAATAAATTCCTCTTCTATCCATATACCTTAGAGGTCATATGTTCCCTATTCTAATTTGCTTATGCTATCTTTTATGTGTGGATCATGCATCCATTTTGAACTATCTTATTGAATTGTGTAAGTAAGATAATGGTCTATATTTAGTTTCTGTTGAACCACTTTCCAACTGTTCTAGCAATTTTTAGCAAAAAGTTCTTATACTCAAAACTTGGATTTATACTTTTGTCAAATACAAGGTTACTATAGTCTTTTACTATCATTTGTTGTATATCTGTTCTATTCCACTGATCTACCTTTCTACTTCTTAGCCAGTACCAGAGAGTTCTGATAATTACTATTGTATAATATAGCTTAAAATCGGGTGTTGTTAGATATACTTCCTTTATATTTTTTTAATTAATTAGTTTGATATTCTTAATCTTTTGTTCTTCAAAATGAATTTTGTTATTTTTTCTAGTTCAATCAAAAAGTTTTTGATAATTTCATTGGAATGGCATTGAAGGTAGATCAGTTTAGGTAATATTTTCTTTTTAATTATATTGTCTCTGCCCACCCATGAACAATTATTATTTCTCTAATTATATAAATTTGACTTTATTTGTATAAAAACTGTTTCATAATAATATTCATGTAGTTCCAGGCTATGTTTTAGCAGATATTCTCCCAGGTATTTTATTCTGTCTGTGGTTATTCTAAATTGAGTATCTCTTTCTATTTCTTCTTTCAGGTCTTTGTTAGTGATATATAAAAATGCTGATGATTTATGTTGCTTTATTTTACATCCTGCTCCTTTGCTAAAATTATTGATAGTATCAACTAACTTTTTAGTTGAATCTCTTGGATTTTTCACATATATCATCATATTGTCTATAAAAAGATAGTTTTATCATTTCTTTGTCCATCATGATTTCCTCAATTTCTTTCTTCTCTTATTGCTGTTGCTAGCATTCTAGTACTATATTAAATAATACTGGTGATAATGTGCAACCTTGTTTCACTCTTTATCTTATTGGGAAGGATTTTACACTTTACAAATAACACTTGATTTTTTTAAGATATGTTGCTTTGAAAAATTACTTATTCTAAAATATTTACTCTAGTGCTATTGAAGTCTCAAGTGTGGACAGGTGAGAATAAAATTGAATCTGCAAAGTCTTACAGCTTATTCTATAAAGTCAATGCTTCTGCAATTCTTGTTAAAATGGATGAGGGGAAGAGGAATATCATATATGGCTGTCTTTTAACAGTAAAAATATGTGCTTTACTTAAGGAAAACTGATTCATATGAAACATTAGCAAACAATTACAAATATATATTCAAAAGAACAACAGTTTCAATTAGAAAATCTCACTATTAAAAAAAAAAACACCAAACAACAACAACAAAAAAAAAAACCCTTCTGTCTTGGAATCATTGCTTTGTATTGTATTGTATTCATTGATTCCAAGACAGAAGAGTGGCAAAGGTTAGGTAATGGGAGTTAAGTGACTTGTCCAGGGTCACACAGCTAGGAAATATCTGTGGCCATATTTGAATCCCAGACCACACATTTTTAAGTCTGGCTTTCAGGTCATTGAACCAACTAGCTGCTCCTAAATTCATTATTTACAGAATATTTTCACAATGATGGATAAGTTGCTCATTTCATCTTTGCAAGTCTCCCAGTTTACCTCTCAAATAAAAGAAATTAAGCAGTACTCTTTTGATTTTGTAAAGAAAGTTAAAAGTACTTATTATCCTCTAAATATTTCAGTACCCCAGTGGGTTGAGTGGGGATCAACTTTGTTCATGGTACACCTGGGTAAAGTATGGAAGGGAGGAAGGAACAAAGGGACCTGGAACCCATAAAAATATTTAGTCAGTTCATGAACTAAGATTTTTTAAATGAAGTCCAATGAATAATAATATCATCTCTTTTTACAGATAAAGAAACTGAGGCAAACAAAGATTAAGCAGCTTTTTTGGGGGTCATACAAATATTGTCAAGTCAGAATTGTTCACTAGTCTTCTTGAATCTAGGCTCAAAAGGCCACCTAGCCGTCCCATTCTCCTTACCAGCATACTTAAGTATTGTTGTTGTTCAGCTATTCAATCCTACCTGATTCTTTGTGACCCCTGGCATGCCAGGCCCTTCTCTCCTCTATTATCTCCCCAAGTCTGTCAAACTCCTACTTATTATTTCCATGATACTTTCTATCCATTTCATTCTCTCCTGACCCTTTTGCTTTCAATCTTTCCCAACATCACAGACTTTTCCAATGAGTCCTGTCTTCTCATTATGGAGCCAAAGTCTTTAAGCTTCAACTTCATATTTGACCTTATAATGAGTAGTTTGAATGCATTTCTTTAGGTACTGATTGACTGGATGTCTTTGCTATCCAAAGGACTCTCAAAAACTTCTCCAGCACTATATTTCAAAAACATGGACTCTGTAGACACTCAGCGTTCCTTATAATTCAATTCTTATATTTTTTCAGATAAAGCTACAGTTTGATTATACAGACCTTTGTAGGCAAGGTGATGTCTCTGCTTTTTAGTATGCTGTCCAGATTTACCATAGCTTTCCTTCCAGGGAGCAAACATCTTTTAATTTCATGGTTGTAGTCACCATCTGTAGTGGTCTTTGAACTCAAGAATATAAAAATGGACACCGCTTTCATTTCTTCTTGTCTATTTGCCATTAAGTGGATCATATAAGCTTTGTTACACACAATTGAGAAATGGTTGATTTCACAAGAAAATGATTTCATTCTTTGTATTTCTTTAAAGTGACTTCAGGATACATAGTAAAATTTGAACATGAAAAGGTGTTCACTGGTCAGAAGGATTTACTATAAAAGGGATGATGTGGAAAATTGCTATGTAAGAAATAATATGTTCAGAACATCAAAATCTGGAAACACATAAGGAAAAATGAAGGGAATGGAAAGACAAGCCCATTCTTGATAGAATATCTATAACAGCTTTCAGACTTTAAAGAAATATGCAAATACTCTGGGGACGGGAAGAACAACCCTTTCACAACAATCAATCTTCTCTCCTGGGATCCCAAAGTCTTACATACCTTCCCCACCCACCCACCCCAACCATAAAAACAGAAGACAAAACAAGATTAATAAACCAGACTGGGAACAAAAAATATAATAGAAATAAAGCTTTTACTGACAAAAAAATGAGGAAGGTCAAACCTCAGTAAAGGTCCATGATTAGCAAACTTTTTTAGGCTCCAAATAGAATCTTAAAAGGACTTCTCTTCTCCTAAATCAGACACTGGGGAAGGAAACAGAAGAGAGCAGCCAGCAATTTCTCATTACCTCTTCATGCTTAAAAAATTAAATTTGCGAGATCAGAACTATTATTGAAATAAAAAAAACACCTTATTACAATTTCGAATACAAGTCAGTAAAAAGCTTTTATTTCAGCCAGGAGAGATGGAACGTGCCTAGAATTCCTGCTACCTCAGAGGCTGAGAATGGTGCATGATGTATCCCTTGAGATCAGGTATTATGAACTACAGTATGCTAAGCTGACTATCAGAGGTAAGTCATGTACTGATATGGTGAACACTTGGAAAAGGGAGCCATCAGATTATCTAAGGAAGGGTCGATTGGCCCAGGTCAGAAACTGGACTTCCTCACCAATCAGTAATCAGATTGGGCCCATGAAAGGCATTTTCATTTTGGGCAAGATAGGGAGATTGTCTCAAAAAAAAATTTTTAATAGCTTTTGTTCCACACATTTTATAAGCTTAGTCAAGGGAAAACATTAGATGACACGAAGATAAATAGATTACTTTAGGCAAGTGGGCTTCTGAGGATGAGCCATTTCCTGCAGGTATTTATACTATCCAGTAAATATTGTTATTGTTGATGGTCCTTTATTTTTGAAAGAGGCCAGTGATATCACAGGATAATGTCTTGACTTGTCCATGAATTGGATTTAAGTGAGGTAGAGATGCACAAAATCATCAGTCTCATTCTCTTTTCCATAGTCATGGAAGTCCAGTGGCAAGGCAAAAATCAGGACAGCTGACAATGACTCAGGATGCAGTGGATGACCTTGGTGTCTCTGAAGTCTGACCAAGTTCTAAGCACTCCACAGTGCCAGAAAATATATTGTATATGGAAAATACATAGTTGTTTTGATTCACTCTCAGTTGGTCACTTGCCGTAGGGGTAATTGGTTGTGTTTTAGAGGAGTGGATAAAAAGACTTCCTAATCTTCTAAGTCAATCTTTAGCCTGGAAGTCTGAGACAGGGTGAAAACTGTTTATCTTTTTGCTGTCCTTACAAAAGAACTGGGATAAAGGAAAGCATAACATAGGGGTTAGATGTAAAATGATGACATTTGAAAATGACACTGTGTCAAGATAAGAAAAGTAGAGTTCTCCCTTCTCTTTACCACTATTCTTTGAGCCAGTAAAAATCTACAATTCCACAATCTGTGGCACTTATCTAAGTCTACCCTTCCCTTCCTGATCTGTCCCAGATTTCAAGTTGGAGCCATAATTGCCTTCAAAAGTCCTAGCATTCCTACATTAACAAGTAGTTTTGCTAATTGGATAGAATCAGGTCCAAACCCATGGTTTCTCTAATTTCTGAGGGATGGAATTATTATCATTTAGTTGAGATTGGATAACTATTTGTTGGGGATATTTTATAGCACAAATTTGTTCACTCATAGAACTGCAGCTATCAATTTTTGTGCTTGCAATAAAAGAGAACAAATTGTACTCTCAAATCAACTAAGCAATTGATTATGTGAAATTCTTGGCTAGGTGGTACAATGTATAAAGCATTGGGATTAGAGTTAGGATACTTGAGTTTAAAGCCTGCCTTGGACATTTATTATTTCTGTGATCCTGGGCATATATCCATTAGCTTTTTTTCACCCCCAGTTTTCTCTTCTGGAAAATGAGATGGTTGGGCTCAATAATTTTCAACATTATCTGCCTCTCAAATCTAAAATCTATGCTACTCTGGCATAAGAAACAAGACAAACTAAGCTAAAGAGAAAGTAAGACTCTGAGGCAGAAGGGTAATTTCATGGATTGAATGTGGATGGATATGGATATGGAACTGTAGTAGGAGACATTTCAGGATATTGCATCATGGAAAGGAGAAAGAGATCTTCCAGCACCAATCTGGTCAGAAGAGGGCTTAGAGAATGGAGGAAGGAGAGCAATAAACATTTATATGGCACCTACTATATACTAGTGGTACACAGTATATTCAGGGAAGATTAATGCCTTTGGCATGGGGGCTTGTGGAACTCTTTTCAGGACTATTTCCTTCTTTGGTGTCTACCTACTACCCAACTCTCACCTGTGGCTCCAAGAGGCTACAGCATGCCCAGCAGCCACATCCCACTAAACTGTCTCAGAAAATGGGCTAAACAGGGTTATGGGTGACTGACATGCCTCAAAACCTTTGGTGAGTTGTGGGAGGTGTCTACAAAGACTTTCCTCAGGCAGCAGGAAAAGATGAGAACAATTTGCTCCATTGCCCATAAAGGCAGCAGAAACAGGGGCTCTGAAAAACCTTTGTCATCCACTACATCCTGAGCCATCATCAGTCATTCTGACCCTGGACTTTGAAGAGTGGAAGAGAGATTGAGGCTGACAATTTTGTGCAACTCTGCTTCACTTAAATCTAATGCAAGAAGTCAAGACATCATCAGTGATGCCATTGGTTCTCTCTGAAAATGCATGATAAACAATAACAATTGCACATTAGGCACTATGCTAAGTGCCTTGCAAATATTATCTCAATTGATCCTCATAAAAACTCTATTATTCTCATTTTACAGTTGAGGAAACTGAGGCAGATTTTAAGTGACTTGCCCATTGTCACACAGTATCTGAAGTCCAATTTCAACTCAAATATTCTGACTGGAGGGCCTGTGCTCTATACAGTGCACTTCCTGGTTGGCTCTAAAATACTTTGAGCCAGTTTTGAGGGATAGTACTACCCCAGAGAATGAAATAGGGTGTGGTTGGTTCCAGGAAATACCTGAGGTCCAGCCACTTGGAGGGAAAGATGTATCATCTGGGAGTTTCCTATTTTTAGCTAATTATTCTTGCAAATTAGTTGCTGAGTTTATTTGTGACACTAGCATTGAAAGAATGCAAATATTTTCAAAATGCAAATGTATCATCCAAAATATTAAATATCTTTTAAAATCAATATTTAAAATTTTTACATTCACCCAATGGATTTACCCAAAAGCAAAGGTCTTACCCTTGTCTCAAGTCTGACTAGGGAGTTGGACTCTATAATCTCTAATGTTTCAACTAATTCTAAGATTGTAATATAATTTATGTATGTCACATCCTGACATCTAGTGGCATATTATGGAATTCTGGCAACTGAGGTAAGCATACGTGAAATGAGTAAAAGGATGGGGACTGTATTATTACATCTTGATTAGAGATATTTGGTCATCTCCACAGAGTGATGCCATGGTCACATTCAAACACACTAATGGAAGTTTTATTGAGCAATTAAAAAAAAGCAGAGAACCCACATCATTTCTAGGAGAATTAGCTTCTTCTTTTTAGTGAATAAACATTTATTAACCATCATGTGTTAAGGTACTATGCTAAGACTTGGGGATACAAAAAGAGGCAAAAGATAATCCTTATCTTCGAGGAGCTTACACTCTAATGGCAGAGATCACATGCAAACAAATATATACAAAGCAAGTGATGCAAGCATAAACAGAGAATAATTAACAGGGGGGAGGCATTGGAATTAAGAAGGGTTGGGAAATGCTTACTATAGAAGTAGAATTTTAGTTGATATTTAAAGGAAGCCAGGGAGATCAGTAGTTAGAGCAGAGGAGGAAAATGTTCTAGGCATAGAATATAACCAGAGAAAATGCCCAGAGGAAAGAGATGGAGTGTCTTGTTCATAGAACAGCCAGGAGACCAGTGTCACTGGATTGAAGAGTACTTATTAGGAAGTAAGATGTAAGAAAACTGGAAGGTAGAAAGGATATTATTATGAAGGGTTTTGAATGCCAAAACAGAGCATTTTTATATGTTTCAGGAGGCAATAGGAAGACACTGGAGTATACTGAGTATGTAGTTGACATGATTATACATAAATTTCAGGAAAATCATTTTGGTAACTGAATGGAAGATGACTAGAGTGGGAAGAGACATGAAGTTGTTGCAGTAATTAAGTTTTGAGGTGATGAGGGCTTGCACTGCAATGGTGGAAGTGTTCAAGGATAGAATGAGACGTTTGCAAGAGATACTGCAAAGATGAACTCACAAGCCTTATTAATAGCTTGGATAATGGACAACCAAAATGGCTAACTGGATTTTCCTTTAAAACCAGTTCTATTGTTTTTTGATTTTTAACAATATTGTGCATCATCTCTTTCAAGGTCTCCATGGGTCAGTATGTCTGTTTTCTACTTTATTCCTAATAAAAAGTTGTTGATCCTTCTTGAACTTGACCACTGGCAAGCTCCTTGGGTCCAGTCTCTACCTTAGTAGTTCTTTATTGCTGTTAGATTTATCAGGTCCAGATTATCATCTTCATCACTGTCTTGATCAGAATAGCTAAGTCTTTCACAGCTTGTCATCTTTAAAATATTGCCAATATTGTATTAAATATTCTCCTGGTTCTGCTCACTTCACTTAGCATCAATTCATTTAAGTTTGAGATTTTCAGTCCCAGACCTCAAACTATATTACAAAGCAGTACTCATGAAAATAATCTGGTACTGGTTCAGAAATAGAATGGTTGGAAGAAACTAGGAGCAGCCCATCATCTCACAACTTCTATCAAGATACGGTCAAAATGGATAACTGATTTAGACACAAAGAGTGATATCATAAGTAAATTAGGGGAGCATATGTGTAATTGGAATCTGTTACCCTAAAGACTACAATTCACAGCAAAACTACTATTCCCAGGAATGCCCTCACTTCCTGTCATTACGTGTTGACATAGATAGGAGATAAATTGGATGTAGTTCTTTTCCTTTCTATTGGTGGCTTTGGCGGTGCAGGCATTTTGATCAGGTAGAAAAACTTAGTCACATGGTTCTATTTTGTCAAATAATAAACTATGAAAAATAATACTTGAAGTATTGGACATTAACTCTTTCACATGAAAAAATTTACCTGTTAGATCTTTAATTAAGAGAAGAGTTTATGACTAAAAAAGTGTTAGAAAGAATAATTAAAACTAAAATGGATAATTTTAATTAAATGAAATTTAAAAATTTTGCTCAAACAAAACTAATATAGCCAAAATAAGAAGGAAATTAGGAAATTTGGGCAGGGGAGAGAATTATAGCAAATTTCTCTGATAAAGGCCTTGTTTCTCAAAATATGTAGAGAAGTGAGTCAAATTTATAAAAATATGTCATTATCCAATTGATAAATAATGAAAGGATATGCAGAAATCAAAGCTTTCAGTAGTCACACAAAAATGTTCTAAATCACTATTGATTAGAGAAATGCAAATTAAAATAACTGAGATACTACTTCAGACATATCAAATTGATTAACATGACAGAAAAGGAAAATGACAAATGCTGGAGGGGATGTGGACAAATTAATATCCTTATCTTGGTAAATGTGAGAACATGTCTATGCTTAGTTTCTTTCAACTGGCTTGCCAGTTTTCCAGCGATTTTTCTCAAATGTTCTTATTTCAAAAGCTTTGATCTTTGAGTTTATCAGCACTAGATTATTATAATCATTTATGACTGTGTATTATATACCTGAGCTATTCCACTGGCATACTAGTCTATTTCTGAATCAGTACCAGATTATTTTCATGAATAGTGTTTTGTAATACAGTTTGAAATCTGGTAGCACTAGCTGCCTTCTTTTATATTCTTTCCTCCTCTACCCTCTGCCATCATTTCCCTTGATATTACTCAACTTTTGTTCTTCCAGATGAATTTTGTTATTATTTTTTCTAGCTCCATGAAATAATTCTTTGGTAGTTTGATTGGCAGTGCATTGAATAAGAAAATTAACTTAAGAGATTTGTCATTTTTATTTTATTGATTCAGCCTATCCATGAGCCATGAACATTTCTCCAATTGGTTAGATCCGTCTTTATTTGTGTGAAGGGTGTATTGTAATTGTTTTCATATAGTTCCTGGATTTGTCTTGGCAGGTAGACTTCCAAATATTTTATATTGTTTGCAGTTGTTTTAAATGGAATATCTCTTTCTATCTTTTCCTGATGGATTCTCTTTGGTAGTTCTATATGTAGAAATCCTGATAATTTATTAGCATTTATATTATATTCTGTAACTTTGCTAAAGTTGACAATTGTTTCAATAAGATTTTTAGTTGAATCTGTATGGTTCTCTAAGTATACAATGATATCATTTACAACTAGCAATAATTTTGTTTCCTCATTTTTATTCCTACAATTTCTTTTTTTGTCTTATTGCTATAGCTAGCATTTTTAATACAATATTGGATAATAGTGGTGATAATTGCATCACTCTTGATCTTTTTGGGAAGGCTTCAACTTTTTCTTTATTATAGATAATTATTGATCTTGGTTTTAGATAGATACTACTTGCCATCTTAAGAAAAACTCCCCTTTCATGCTTTCTAGTGTTTTAGATAGGAATGAGTGTTATATCTTGTCAAAAGCCTTTTCTGCCTTAATTGATACAATCATATGATTTTTGTTTTTGTTATCAATATAGTCAATTATACTGGCAGTTTTCAAGATTGAACCAGTCCTTCATTCCTGTTATAAATCCTACCTAGTTATAATAATCTTTGTGATATATCACCATAATCTCCTTGCTAGTATTTTGTTCAAAATTTTTTCTTCAATATTCATTAAGGAAATTGGTCTATAGTTTTCTTTCTTTGCTTTTGTTTTTCCTGACTTAGGTATCAAGTTCACATTTATGCCATAAAAGGAATTTGGTAGGACTCCTTTTTTACATGGAAAATCTACAGTGTCCAGGAATCCACAATCTATCCAGAGAATCTGTTCCATTTTGGGGACCTTGATGGTAGTACTATAGGTCTGTCCTGGCACTGGGCATTACCTGCATTTTCTCCCACAGTCCAAAATGCCTTTCCTTATTCACTTTAAAGCCCTGACTAATCCATTAATGTACTTAACACTGTAGGAGTTACACAATAAGTATAAGACATTAACTCTACTATCCTTGTGGACCTTATGATCCAATCTCTTCCAGACTAATTTGGTACTGGCTAAAATTACAATAACAATTCAGAGAAGGAAGAAGTTAGTATGACTCATCTCTGAGCTCTGGGATATCAAGATATATGTCTTATTCTTCTTGCAATCCTGCACTGTCTTACATATAGAAGATGATTAAAAATATTTGTTGAATTTCTTGAATTACTAGGGGCCTGAATAGTAGCAGATTTCTTCCTGTAGCTAATAAATTCTATCTAGGCCTAAAAAGATAGGATTGGGATTTAATATTCCAGGGAAATGGAAGAGTATATGTAAAGGCATGAAGACAAGAGTGAATGTGGCATTTAAAGGAGATGATGAAATTAATGTTCTAGATTAACCTCTTCATGTGTCATGGACCCCTTTGGCAGTATGATGAAGCCTATAGATTCCCTTAAAGAATGATTCTTTTAGATGCAAAAATACATAGGATTATAAAGAAACCAATTAAAGCAAAATACTATATATATGTGTGTGTATATGTTCATGCACACACATATATGTATATGAAATTCACACATATCCAGGTTAATATCTCTTATTACCTACAAATCAGTGAGAAATTCTGGAATATTAAATTAGATGGTTAGAGGATGGCCAAATCATGGTGACCCTCCAAAATCAGATGCAGGAATTATGCTCACTGAAATTGGCAATAAAGAGCCATTGTAGGTTATTGGGCAGATGAGTAACGGGATGAAAGTTTTCTTTAAAAGAGATGAGTTTGGCCTTCTGTTGAGTCTAACTAATATCAGAGAGATCAGCAGGGTGATTGAGGCAGCTTCAAAAGTCTCTGATTTTGTGACTGTTTGAAAATACTCATTTCTTTGCTGCTTATGAAATGTAAAAAGACAGTGAAAAACCTCCAGGGTGGCTGATGGAGGCAATATGAAGGATTTATGAAAAGATATGGACAAGATGAGAAAGTCCATCCATTAAAGTGTCAAAGCATGCTTGTATGCTGCATTGGTTAGGATGAGGAATTATTAGTTCACTGCTTAAGGCTATAGGTAACTCCTCTATTTCCTTTATTCTGCAAAATTCAAAGACTTGAGCACCTTCAGTTGAAGGTTGTCTTAATTGTCTACAGAAAGAAGCTCAAAAATCATAACTAGACTTTGCAAGAGTATTTGAGGGAATTTTTTAATACCAGTAAACTCAGAGATTTGCTTCCCAACAATTAACTCAAATAGTATTTCTGAGACTAGGAGACTCCCCTTTAATTAGATAGCTAATTATTCAGACTCTTGGGAAAATCTGAAAAAGAAACAGCAGGATATGTTGCTAGGCAGATTAATGAATTACTGGAAAAAGCAAATTTTGTATGTATGCATGTGCTTCAGGGGGTAGTTTAAGTAATAATTTTTAGATTCTAAAAATCAACATAAATTAATAGGAAAATAACAGGCAAGTGAACAGGCATTTATTTGATGAAGTAAATAGAGTGCTACAACTGAAGTCTGGAAGATCTAATTTCAAATCTGACCTCAGATATTTACCAGCCATGTAATCCTGGGTGAGTCAATTAACTTTTATCTGCCTTAGTTTCCTCATCTCCAAAAAGGGGATAATAGTACCTCTCAGATCAAATGAAATAATATTTGCAAGTGCATAGTAACACTGAAAGCCCTGTATAAATGCTAGCTAGCAATTATTATTTAAAAGTCAATTCAATTCAGGAAACACTCATTAAGTGCATTCTAGTGGTGTTATATGACTTATGAGTCATAGAATTCTATGGTACCTTATGAATTAAATATAAATAGCACTTAGAGGACCATAGAGAAGCTCCTGGTGAGTGATGAACAAGTTGCACCATGCAACAAATAAGTAATTTTTAAGAACCACTATAAAAGCAATGAATGATTGAAAAAGCATTGATTATAAGAGAAGAGTGTGGAATAATCAGTAGACAGATCATGCCCTCCATTAATATCTTTGTGATAACAGGAGGTCACTAGCATGTTGGATAGATCTTTGAGTGGTGACTTGTGAGATGACATGGTGAAGAGTAGCACAGGATGGGCAAGCAGGGAGAGCTACATCAGTGGAGGGAATCATTGATATCACAAATCCGGCTGATTATTTGAGTGTATAAAACTCCCCTACTAGAGAGACAGAGACAAAAATTAAATAGTTCCTCTTTCAAGTTGCTTATATTTTACAGAGTATATATCACATATATACAAATAAGTCTAGAAAGAGGCCTCTTCATAAACCCTATATTACCTAGGTGCTTGAGGCAAAGAAAGAGTCTTGATCCTTGAAGGGAATGCCTAAATTAGATGGTTTGGAATGTTGTGCACTAACTTCAGAGTGCACTCTGTGCACTACACACTGATTCATAGTTTTGTTTTTGATTCATCAAATTTTCAGTCTGGGAGCTTTTTTGTAGGAATAAAGGTGAAGAGTAAACATGAGAAAGCTAGGTGGTATAATAGGCAGAGAGGTCTCTGGCCCTTGAGTCAGGAAAACCTTAGTTCAAATCTGACTTCACAAACATTCTAGCTGTATAAATCTAGGTAAATCACAGAACTCTTCTCTGCCTCAGTTTTCTCACTTGTAAAATGTGAATGACAATACTACACAATTCTAAAGGTATTATAAGAATGAAATTAAATAATTCAAGTAAATACTAACTAACCTAGCTATGTGAAATTGATGAGGAGGGTAGAGGCACCAGTGTGGGAAATTGGATGTCTAGGAATTGAAGTGCCTAAAGGATTAGAGTGGCAGTAGGAGAGGCAGGTAAAGAAGACAGCTCATACAAAAATGGCATGGCATTCCTGAGCTCCAGCATCCCATCTGGACTTTGACAGTAGCTATAGATCAGAGTCAGACACATCGGTATGTCCAACCAAAGGCAATAATCATCTTTACCCAGGCAGGTCAAGAGTGTGGAAGAGCTAATATGGCAGCACAGCTCAGATTCGAGGCTCTAAACATCAATTCTGTGAGCTTGAACTTGGGTTCCCCTCTCCTGCTGTGTTGAAGACAAAGGGGATTTTGATTCCTGATCTCCTTTGTGAAAGATATTCTCATTACATAGAGAGCAAGTTTTGTTTTTCTCAAACCTTAGCTCATATAATCCCACCTGAAAAACTCAAAAGTATCCAGGGTCCTGAGACACCTCTCTACCTTCCAGGCCCCCAGAAATTCCACTGTGGGCCAGCATTGCTCCATCATGGCCCCTGGCATCTTCATTGCTCCCAACAGACTCACCAGACGGTGTCTCTTGGCTCTATCTGCAGTTTCCTGCTGCTTCCTATAGAGTAGTCCAGGTTTGGCATTCTCTTTCACAGCCACAAAGTTATTTTTTAGTCAATTGTGGCCAAGAACCCTTTTTTGTTGAGCCAAAATTTTTCTATGTCCTTGGGCACAGTCTTCCACTTAGGGAAAAAGCCTTTAGAGTTCTCTTCATCTGGCAGGACATGCTGCTCTCCCTGTATCACCTCATAGACCTTGGTACAGGATCAGAGCACTACATTCTTCTACTCCATTTATTCTCCTTTGCTCTAGCTTCAGAAGAATCCCAGGTATGAATTCGACCTTCAGATATGGGAATAACAAATTCTGATGAGGCCTCTGACAACTGGATGGCAGGGTAGGGACAAAGCATCTTCATTTTCCATAATTAGCTCTCTGAAGCAATTTTTGGATTTTAGTCTAAATATTTTAGTCTTTAAACAACTTTTGTTAGTAGCTAGACCAGCTTTGGGGAGAGGTCAATGAAGGTTGTACTTCTCCTAGTCCTCCCATCATCATGCCTTTGAATAGATGTTGTTATGGAAGAGTGAGAAATGGAGAGAAAAAGAGATGAAGGAAGGATAAAAGGAAGGATGGGTGAAAGGAAAGAAGGAAGGAAGGAAGGAAGGAAGGAAGGAAGGAAGGAAGGAAGGAAGGAAGGAAGGAAG
>NC_058130.1:645357667-645420892 GCF_016433145.1 Gracilinanus agilis
AAAGCCAAGAAAGTTTCCCACAGTTACAGAGAGCAAGATTTTTACTATAGTCAAAACAAAACCTCCAAGGCATAGACAAAACCTTTGCTAAACTAACAACTACATGTGTTATTTTTACTATAGTCAAAACAAAACCTCCAAGGCATAGACAAAACCTTTGCTAAACTAACAACTACATGTGTTATCTTTAAGTGGAGCCTGGGACATCTCCGTTAGGTTGGAAAGCCCCATCAGTTTCTTGGCCTTGATGGTATTAAACAATTTTTTGAGCCTCATTATTTTATTTTAATTCTGGGCAAAATGCCCTGCCAAGGGTTTGGCCTTGGCCGTACCAGCCATCTGTGTTCTCGGGTAAAGGGAAACAGAGTTAGCCCCCCTCCTGCTGAGAATTATGAAAGGAATCAAAAGAGGAATCTCAGATTTTTATCTTAGATATCCCACACCTGTCTCGTCCCATAAATAGGGCGGAAAGATAATACATGGCTCTGCCGGTCTGTATTGATCTTTTGAGGGGGTCCAGATAAAAATATCTACTTGAGATTCTAATTTCTCTTAATAGCTCCCAACAGATAACTGTTAGAAGGGATGTGGGGAAATTAGGACACTGATACACTGTTGGTAGAGCTGTGAACTGATTCAACCATTCTGGAGAACAATTTGGAACCAGGCCCAAAGGGACATAAAACTATGCATACCCTTTGACCTAGCTATACTATTAATAGATTTATATCTCAAATAGCTTTATATCTCAAAAAGAGCAAAGATATGGGAAAGGACCTACTTTCCTTTTCCATCAGCTTTTTTGTGGTGGCAAAGAACTGGAAACTGAAAAGATATTCATCACTGCTGTGGTAAATAATTTTAATGGAATATTATTGTGCCAAAAGAAATGATTAGCTGAGCAGGACAAACACAAAAACTCTGGAAAGACATATGAAGTAATTCAAAATGAAGTAAACAGAGCCAGGAGAACACTATACACAATAACAGCTATAATGTACAATGACCAGTTGTGATTGACAACTATTATAAGCAATGCAAGGATTTAGGACAACTCCAAGTTGTTCATCCTTGTCACGTAGTTATTGTTACATAAATTTTTTGCCTGCTTCTTCTCATTTCATTTTTCATTCATTTATAAAAATATTCAAAAATGTTCACTTTTACAATTTTAATTTTATGGTATAAATTATTATTCTGGTTCTGCTTACTTCATTCAGCATCAGTTGTCATAAGTCATTCCATGTATCTTTGGAATAATCTTTCCTCATTTCTTATAGCACAATTGTATTTCATCACATTGATATACACATATCTATTAGTACAGAATCTGATACATTGATCTAAATTGAATTTCTTCCATATTGATATCTAATTTTCCTGACAGTTTTTGTAAATAATGAGTCATTATCCTAGTAGCTGAGTCTTTGTGTTTTTTAAATAGTAGAGAACTAGGTACATTTTCCTAACTGTATAGATAAAATTATTTCACTGATTAATCATTCATTTTTAAAAGCAGTACCAGGGGCAGCTGGGTAGCTCAGTGGATTAAGAGCCATGCCTAGAGACAGGAGGTCCTAGATTCAAATCTGGCCTCAGACACTTCCCAGCTGTGTGACCCTGGGCAAGTCACTTGACCCCCATTGCCTACCCTTACCACTCTTTCACCTATAAGTCAATACACAGAAGTTAAAAGTTTAAAATAAAAAATAAATGAAAAATAAAAGCAGTACCAAATGTTTGAGAAATATTACTTTGTAGTATAATTTGAGAATTAGACCTGGGAGCCCTTCTTTTCATTTCTACATCTTTTGATTACTTCCCTTCTGATTACTGACCCTTTTGCGTCTTGTCATTAATTTTCTAATTTCTATCAAGTAATTCTTTGACAGTTTGGTCAGTATTGCATTGAATAAATTGATCTAGGTAAATTGTCATTTAAAATTTTTTTATTCACTCATTCTACCCATGAGTACTATTTTTTATATTTAAATTTCTATTTATTTTTGTAGACAGTGATTTATAGTTATATGAATATATTCCTTGCATGTACTTTGGTAGATAATTGTTTATCTAACCTTTATATTGCTCATTTTTACTTTCACCAGGACCTAGCATAGGAGATGCTTAACAGATATGTATTATTACCTGGGCCACAACAATCAGTCAGTCACTACTTTAAAACAAATATGTTTCTTTATTGTCTAACTGAGTAAGCACCATTTGCCCCTAGAACTTTTCCCAGAAAAACAAATCAGGACAAGGATAGATCCAGAGAATATGATCTGATTCCCAAGCTATCCTTGGGGCACCTGAAATCTGGGTACAGGACAATTCCAGAGGTCCAAAGGACCTGAAGAATTTGGTTCTGGAGCCATTGTTGGTATTCTTTGACCTTTTACCAGGGTTATGTCTAATTAAGAGTTGATTAGCCATAAGTTGGGCTTTACTCAGTCTAGTAACCTGGCAGTTTGTGTTTTATATTAGAAAGAAATGAGGCATTGGTAAATCATTCAACAGTTAACATCAAAATTAGATTTATTTAGTAATTGTTAGTCTGACTGATGGGGGTTTGACCGAAGAGACAATGAGACCAGAATAAGGTAATATAGGAACACTTTAATGAAGGGAGTCCAATGCCAGTAGAGGTGGCTATAGAGTCTTTACCTGTGTGGGGAAGTCATGAGATCTTATAGCATTAGGAAGTTTCAGGGGTAACACAACTTGGCTTGTGTTATATTTGTGGGAAGCTATAAAATGCCAGTGGTCTGTAGCAATCAGATCTCACTCATACCCACAGTCAAGCTTGACTGAAGGTAGGGGTGGGATCTTGCTGAGTGTTCCTTCACTTTCCCCCCTCCCCCTAGGCAGTTGGAAAAACAGTTACTGAAAGATGATTGTGGGCAGACTTGATTAACTGCAGGCCAGGTCAGTAACTTAGGAAAGGGGAAACCCCCAAAGATGTTAACTTTCTCTAAACTATTTCCCCACAGGATTGAGTAAGAGAGATAGGAGAAGCTTGATGTCTTTGAAGCTTTAAGGCACAGGAGAGAGGTCTTACTTTTGGGCTACAAGCAGGAGGAACTCAGCTTGAGGAATTTGTGAATATTTCCCTAAATATGACCAGGTAACTGCTCCCAATTGATTAAAGGTTTAATGATACATGGGGAAAGGAAGGAAGGGTGATCAAACAAGGATAGATAAGGTCTGGGAAGCCCTAAACTGCTATGTCCAAGCAGCCCCTCCCCCCAAGGGGGAAAGGTATCTTGCTTTGCTAGTTAGCTCTCTAAACCTATAAATAATCTTCACTAATATCTAAGTAACAAAGGATAACTGAGATGTTGATTGAAGGTCAAATTAAGGTAAAGCAGATTGGCAGCAAGGAACTAAAATGGCTTTGTTCAGATTCAAGCCTCTGGCCCCTCAAGAGCAATGAAGATCTGGGATCAGCAAACAGAGTGACCTGCATACTTCAAGCCCAGGAACCAACTGCCCTTAACTGCCTAAAACTGCTCCCCCTCCCAGAGTTCTGGAGGGGGGGGTGAGGTAGGGGAGGGGGCCTCTGGAATTCTGAGCTGAGGCTTGACCCCCTATCTTGCAGCTGGAATTCCACTCTGCCATATTAATGTCACAGTTACCTCTATTAGTTGTCTCTGGGGAGGGTGAATTACTTGGATTAACTTCATTGGATGTCCCTGAGAGGGGTGGGGAGTCCCTGTCTCAAAGTTGTAGGATCTTGTTGACAACCATTTTGTTGGCTTTCTGTTGCCTAGCTGGGGTTTGTTGGTTTCCTGTTGCCTAGCTGGGGTCTCCAGGTTTATCAGTAATAACAAGAGAATGACATTAAATGGAATGTACATTAAAGATTCCTCAAGTTGATGAAGCTGAGTGAAGTTACCCTACCAATTCACCCATCAAGTTCTGCTAGCCAAACACAAGATACTTCCTAAAGCTTCTAATGACTGTGTTATAAACTCAAGCAAGTAATATCAACAATATGAGTCTTTAGTTCCTTAAGTTAATCATGTTTCAAGGATATTTTTGATATCTTTAAAGAAAAACTAGCTTAACTTGCTTGTGGCCAAGGGGTTGAGATTGTTCTCACAACACACTCATTCTTAGTTTATGAACTTGAATCCTTGAAATGATTTTACAAGTTCTACACAATGAGCTGTGGGGATTTCAGGAATTCTTCACTTCCTCCTGAATATTCTTCCCCTAAGCCAGAGCACAAATTATTTATTCTTCCCTAAAAAGCCTACCTTAACCACATTTTTTGTTGATTCCAACAAGAATCATATAAAAGCTATAGGTCTAAGACTGAGAGGTAACTTGATATTATTATCCTGTTTGCTTTTAGTGTCACATTCCTATAGGCCAGATATATCTATGTCTTCTTATAGATATATATCTGATCTATGTTACCTAGCTTCTCATTCTAATATCCTTACCTATTGCCTGTTTCATTGATACCTGCATCATGATTCAAATTTTATCCATGTACTTAGATCTGACTCCCATACTATCTATCCTTAAAGAACATTATGTGACTCCATTTTAAACTAGTAACCTTGTAGAACCGTTTGAAAACTCTTCTATTGTTTTAAGGTTCAACTCCTCAAGGTGCTACCACCTCAAAAAAAAACAAAGCAACAAAAACCTTCTCTGTTTTCCACAGTTATTAGGGTTTTCTGCTTCCCCAGATATCTCAGGAACACTTTATTTTGTTCTCACTTTCACCTCCTCTACTTCATGACTTATACTTACTTATCTGGGTATACATATCACATTTTCTCACCTTCTACCCCAAATGGAACTTCCAAATTGAATATACTCGTGGCTGGAAATGTTCTTTAATTTTGTCTTTGATCTTAGCACCTTGAACATGGCAAATGCTCAATATGATTGTTGAATTGAATTGAATGTTGTTGTTCCAGCTTACTTTGATCACTGGCTCATTGGCTGGTCTCCAGGATGGACCCAATCCCATACTTATCCTCTTGTCTTCTACCCCAGTGTCTTGAGTCATCTCTCTCAGCTGTTTCTCCTTGCCCTGTGTCTGTTGTCCTACACTCCAAGGAACTGTCCTTGGTTCTGGAGATTGTAAGCAGATATTAGGCCTTTCCAGAAGAGACATAAAAACCGGCCCCACTGAAAGGAGTTTGGCAATTTCTAAGACACTATTAATTTATTATTAATGTATTAAACAACATGTATGTCAGAAGAAGTGTGAAGGTTCCAAAAGCCATTATACATGAAGGATAGATGGCTCTGAGCCAGTTTAAAAAGCGATAGAGGAAGAACAATCATACCTCTCAGTTGCAATTTTACCAACATGTTTACAGGCTGTGGCAATGACACAACTTTTGAACTCCAGATATGAAGATTCAAAGTTTCTAATCTAACACTCAATTTACTGAATATTTACCATGCACTTGGTACTGTGCTAGGTTCTAGAAACATTCAGACAAAAAAATTAAATCATCCCCAAGGGAATCATTATTATATAATCTGCTTCAAGACCTATAAGTTACAGTGGTATCAGTTTATCTACATATTAAATGGACACTTCCATTCCCCTCAGGATTGTTGAAAGACCATCACAATTATAAGCTAATGTGGTCTACTTACTTTTCCCTAAGCTTGATGTTCTTAGATATAACTGGGATTTTTCAACTTAATAAAAATAAATTTATTATACAAGCTCCTCCCACTGATATGCCTTTGTACTGACCTCCCTCTTCCTATGCCTGGAATACACTCTCTCTTTACCCCTGTCTATTAGAATCCTTGGCTTCCTTCAAGGTTTGGCTAATGTAAAAATAGAAAGTCTTCTCCCATTCCTCTAACTATTAGTGTCTTCTTCCTCCTCAAATAATGTTATATTTACTTACCTCTCTATATATTTCAAGCATCCAATAAAATGTAAATTCCTTGAGGAAAAAAATTAGATTTCATTTTTATCTTTTTAAAAAATCCCTAGCACCCAGCAGAGTTTCCAGCATATAGTAAATACTTAATGAATTTCTGTTGAATTAAAGTGAGTTGTTAAATTACTGTTTATTAATGGTAAATATTAGAATGTTGTGTGAAGTTCCTGGCAAGTGGGTTATTCCAAATATCAATGTTACTGCAGTGAAGGTGAAACAAATCTCCTATCTATAATGTTTATCAGTGGTATGCATACATTTCTAAAAGTATCTGTGGAAGACTCATTGATATAGCATTAAATGCTGTCATATCTACTAGTCAGTCAAGCAATCAGCAAGTATTTATTATGATATGCAAGATGGATGGAATAGAGGACAGGAGAAATGTAAATCATTGTCCCTGTCATTTAGGCACCATGCTAACCAATACTGAGAGAGAGTGGGAAGTAGAAGATATGAAAAATAAGAAGATAATATTTTCCCTCAGGGAGTTTATATACTAAAAATGAGCTTACAAAACAATTGGTGGAAAAAGAATACTGTTTAGTGCTAAATTGCTCAGCAGTTTAGAGGAGACTCAGAAGCAACTGGTGACACAGTGGATAGAGCAATGGGCCTAGAATCAGAAAGAACTGAATTAAAATCTAACCTCAGATACTTACTAGACATGTGATGCTAAGTGAGTAGCAACTGTTTGCTTCAGTTTTCTCAACTATAAAAATGGAAATAATAATGGCACTTAGCACAGTGTTTAGCAAGCACTATATAAATGCCAATTCTTTCCTCCATTTTTATTTGTAATAGTCAAGGGAAATGCTATAGAAGATGTGGAAACTCTATCTGAGTCTTAAAATATGGGAAAACAATTTGAACGGAAATAAGTGTGAGGAAATTTTAATAGAGCCAGAACAAGACATGGAGAAAGAATGAATGATGGATATATTGGGGGGATTATATAAATGTCCAGATCATAAGTCTTGAAAACCAGGCAAAAGATTTTCAACTTGATGTCTCTATGGGAAGGAAATGTCAGAACTTCAATCAGATTATGATCCATTTGAGGTAGCAGGAGCTGGACAGAAACTCTAAGGTATGACTCTGACACTTTTTTGGTTAAGGTAAGGACTAGTCACGGGAATTGAAGATATTGAGAAATTTGGATGCTAGGGCATTTTAAGGGATCAGAGTTTAGTTGGAAAATGAAATCAGTCAGGCACAGAATGAAAGGGTCTAAATCAAGTCTTCCTTTGGGACAGGAGAATAAATAATAAGTTTTAGAGTTCTTATTCCCCTGATCCCTATTCCTCCTCATGTTCCCTCCAGAATCCAGGGATTCTTTGATTTTCAAATTCCATCTTCATTCAAATCATCACCAAGCCCTCACTTGAAGCATTTTCAATTTGGTAAGCAGAAGCTTGCACTCTTTTAGAGAGTCCAGGATTCCCTCTATGCTATGCTGAGGCATTAGATTAGGGCTTTGCTCTAACAGCTCAGCACTTAGCTATTGGCCAAGAAAGGGATGAGCTAAATTCAGAGATGTCACCAGATTCACTGAAGGTTAAAGAAATTTTTGACCATGGTAACTCTCAAAGAATATATAGTGCAGAGGTCCTTAACTTAGCTTCTGTGAAATTCAAAAAATATATTTTGATAACTGCATTTAAAAATGTTTCTTTTTTAATCCCATGTATTTTGTTTTATACATTTAAGAACATTGTTTTGATGAGTCCATAGGCTTCACCAGACTGCCAAGAGGGTCCATGACATGTAAAATAGTTAAAAGCCTCTGCTCTAATAAATTGTAGAGAGACTGTAATCTGAGGTAGTGGGAAGTATATTCTCATCATTTAACTATGGATACTTCAGTTATTGAATCATCTATTCCTTCCATTATACCCATCCTCATTTCCCATTTTTTACTGACATGGCCATAATCTTCTGTTTCCAATTCCCAGGGCCTTATTGATGAACACAATTTCAAGCATATTAAAATAATGAGAGAGAGAGGGGGAAATAGAATTAAGTCAAAGGAGATTTTGAAGTCCAAACCCAGAGGGAAATTCATACTCCTTGGAAAGTGTGTGGTGATTTGCAAAAAAAAAAGATACAGTAGAAAATTACAGCTTCATTTTATGTACTATCATAATGGTTGTTTACAATTAGTTTCATCTCTGTCAACTTTATTTATTCTACTGATAACTGTGGGACAGATTTCTAAAGGTTAAAATTTATCCACAAATATTGTAAGAAATAACAGCCTACCTACATAATATCACATTTGACCATGTGTTTTCATTCATCAAACCTAATTATTCAATATCTACTACTGGCAAGACCCTGCTCTTGCTTATATCTATGTCAATGAAAATTTAAACATGATAATGGATATATTAGATGAATATCCAATTCTTCAGATAAGATTATAAGTAAAAAATAAAACCCCAAAGGATAAGGCAGCCTGTGACAGTTGCCTCAGAAGGATATTCATTTGGGACTGAGATTATTAAAAGAATCACAGTCAGGACTAGAGTGCAGGAGTCCTTAGCCTGTCTAATGCCCCATTAATAAATTATTCAAGAAGCATTTATTTTGATGTTTATGTTTTTTATTTAGAATATTTTTCCATGGTCACATAATTCATGATTCACCCGCCCCTTCCCTCCACCCTCCCAGAACCGAGGAGCAATTTCACTGGGTTATATACATGTATCATTGTTCAAACCCTATTTCCATATTATTCATATTTGCCATAGAGTGACCTTTTAACATCAAAATCCTAATCATATCCCTATCAAACCACGTGAGCGATCATGTTTTTCTTCTGCCTTTCTGTTCCCACAGTTCTTTCTCTGGATGTGGATAGCGTTCTTTCTCATAAATTCTTCTGGATTGTCCTGGGTCATTGCATTGCTGCTAGTAGAAAAGTCTGTAGCATTTGATTGTGCCATAATGTATCAGTCTCTGAGTATAATGTTCTCCTGGTTCTGCTCCTTTCACTCCACATCAATTCCTGGAGATCTTTCCAGTTCACATGGAATTCCGCCAGTTCATTATTCCTTTCAGCACAATAGTATTCCATCACCAACAGATACCACGATTTGTTTAGCCATTCCCTAATTGAAGGACACCCACACATTTTCCAATTTTTTGCCACCACAAAGAGTGCAGCTATAAATATTTTTGTACAAGTCTTTTTCCTTATTATCCCTTTGGGGTACAAACCCAGCAGTGGTATGGCTGGATTGAAGGGGAGGAATTTTTTTTTAAATGAAAAACCCTTACCTTCTGTATTGGCTCCAAGACAGAAGAGTGGTAAGGGATAGGCAATGGGGTTAAATGACTTGCCCAGGGTCACACAGCTGGGAATTGTCTGAGGCCAAATTTGTACCTAGGACCTCCTGTCTCTAGCCCTGGCTCTCAATTCACTGAGCTATCCAGCTGCCCCCTAGGCATTCTTTTAAAGCCCTTTATGTATAATTCCAAATTGCCCTACCACATCCCCTTCAACACTGATCACTTTCCTTTGCTGCCATATTGGCCAGTCTGATTAAGTGTAAGGTGATACCGCAAGAGTTTTAATTTGCATTTCTTTACTCTAGAGGGATTTAGAACAATTTTTCATGTGTTTATTGATAGTTTTGATGTCATCATGTGAAAACTGCCTGTTCATGTCCTTGACCATTTGTTGACTGGGGAATGGCTTGATTTTTTTTGTAAATTTGACTTAGTTCCTTATGTATTTGGGAAATTAAACTTTTGTCAGAGAATTTTGTTATAAAAACATTGTCCCAGGTTGTTGCTTTCCTTCTAATTTTGGTTACATTGGTTTTGTCTGTACAAAACCTTTTTAATTTGGTATCAAAGTCATCCTTTTATATTTTGTAATGTTCTCTAGCTGTTGGTTGGTCTTAAATTCCTTCCAGGTATACTATTTTATGTTCACCTAATTTATTTATGATTTCATTCTTTATGTTTAAGTCATATACTCATTTTGTATTTATTTTGGTATAGGGTATCAGATGTTGATCAAAATGCAATTTTTCCCATACTGTTTTCCAATTTTCCCAGCATTTTTGTCAAATAGAGAGTTCTTGTCCCAAAAGCTGGGTCTTTGGGTTTATTGAACACTAGGTTACTGAGGTCATTTACCCCTAGTCTATTCCATTGATCCACCTTTCAGTCTCTTAGCCAGTACCATATTGTTTTGATGACCACTATTTTATAGTACAGTTTAAGATCTGGTGCTGCTAGGTCCCTATCATTCACATTTTTTTTTATTATTTCCCTTGATATCCTTGATCTTTTGTTCTTCCAGATGAACTTTGTTATAATTTTTTCTAATTCTATAAATGAAGAAGCATTTATTAAGCACCTACTATATGCCAATTTCTAAGCTAGGGACTAGCTTGAGATTCAAAGACACACTGGAGATATAAAGAGAAACATGAAATGGTTCAAGCCTTTAAGCTTAATATTAGGCAAAATATGTCATCACTCGGGGCCCAAATTTCTACATCTCTCAAATTAATGGGTTAGAATAGATGATCTGGAAGATCCGTCTGGCAACATAGATAGAAAAGATATAACATATTTTAAAAAGATATGCTAGAAAAAAGGTTGCCCAGTTTCATATAAATGACTTTGAAGTCTAAACAAAGCTTCATTGGATCTTTGGGAATATGTGAGGGTGTGAAATGTTGTTTAGACAATTAGTTGTACTTAACTCTTTTGTTTTTATAGCAAAGATACTTGAGTAAATTGTCATTTCTTTCTCCAACTCATTTTACAGATGAGGAAACTGAGGCAAAAAGGGTTAAATGACTTGCCCAAGGTCACACAACTAGTTAGTATCAGAGGTCAGATTTGAGTTCAGATCCTCCTGACTCTAGAGCTGGCAATCTGACTACTGTGCCACCTAATTGCCCAGTTATAAAATATTAAACTCATATTACCATTGGCCCAGAACTAGAAATTTACACTGACCAAGTTCAGTTATAAAGATGGCTCAAAATTGCTATTCTCCTTTTCACTTGTGTTTTCTCCACCCAGAGCTGTCTTTGAAAAATCTCATAATAAAGTTAATGTCAAGCTCTCCATAAATATAGATTTAAAAGGTCCCTAGGTCAAGGCAGCTAGTGGCACAGTGAAGTGAGTGCTGGGTCTGGAGTAGAAAGAACTGAGTTCAAATCTGGACTCAGACACTTACTAGCTATGTGACCCATAGCAAGTCATTTAATTTGTGTTTGCCTTGGTTTCTTCATTTATAAAATGGGGGTAATAATAGTATCTATAATAATATTAATCTACTGCAAGATTGTTGTGAGGACCAGATAAGATAATATTTGCAAAGTGCTTATCATAGTACATGGCACATAGTGTTCAATCATTTTTCAGTTGTGTCCAACTAATTGTAACCCCACTTGGGATGTCCTTGAAAAAGTTTTGGAGTGATTTGCCATTTCCAGCTCATTTTACAGATGAAAAAACTGAGGCAAACAGGGTGAAGTGACTCACTTAGGGTCAAACAACTAGTAAGTAAGTATCTGAGACCAGATTGGAACTCCAAAAGATGAGTCTTCCTAAATTTAGGTCTGGTACTCTAACCATTATGTTATCTAGTACATAGTAGGTTCTATATAAATACAAGCTGTTATTATTATTTTATCTTCCATGAATAATCAAGGTAAAATAAATCCCTTGAACCTAATACATCATCTTTTGAGTTGAGACATTTTACTGCTATCTCTTCAAGGCTAGAATCAGGAACTTGAGAAATGGAACTTTTCTTTTGGCTTATGTGGGTGACAGCACATATAGGTTCCATGTCTCTCTTTCACAAGACGGGCATATCCCAGGCAATGTTCCCCACCTACATTACCCACATCTATTCTTAGCTCTGCTGTGCTCTGCTCTATAGCCTGAAAGGGAGGAAATGAAGGAGAAGACTGAATCTGTGACTGAAAACATCCTTTTACAAGCCAGCATAAAAGGATGGGTCCTCTCATTATAGACTAAGCCAATCAAATGATGCCCAGTTACTGAGACTTATATTCCACAAGGCACCAAAAGATATGTCCATGCCCTTCATGGGAAGATATAGTCAAAAGTCCCAAATTAGAGCTTATCAACCTACAAGGTCATGAAAAAGGTCTGAGAACTCCCCTAATCAATACCCTATACTTGGGTACTTTTCTTCCAATAATTTTCTGAGGAAGATAGGACAAGTATTATGATTCTGCATATTAGAAATGAGTAAGAATTCACCTCTGAATGAAAAGAGCAGTGGCTAGAATATACTGAACTGACTGTTTAGTTTGCACTGATTTCCACCCTTTGTTGAGATCCCTTTTTTCACCCTGATACTTTGCTGATTCTTGATATCCAACTATAGTATGGGTCCTGAGGCCATATGGCACAAAAGAAAGGAGCCACGGGAAGACACATGGACCACAGGAGTAAGGCAGCCTAGATGAGGCAAGAGATGCTCTGCTCTGGGGAGGAAACAGTATCCCTTCTCCAATATCACTACCTGGGGCATAATCAGCTGCCCAAGGCTAGATTAAGGTTAGAAGAAAACCATATTAATTTATTAAGTAGAGAAGTAGCATGATAAAAGCAGGATGCCTGGAAACAATATATATAAAGGACACATACAGAAGAAGAGAGACTGGATTCTGGGAGATTATCAGATAAAGGACTAGAAAAGACCAGTGAGAGTGGGAATGGAGGACAGAAATTAGAGCCATTGAGAAGGAAGCCCTGATAGAATCTGATAACTGATTGGATTTAGAAAATAAAAAACAAAGAAAACCAAAGATGACTCCAAAATATGAAGAATGAGGGACTGTGAGATTGATGGAATCAGAAAAGTTGAGAGAGTTGCCATTCATTAAAGACAGCTTTTGGTAGGTCAAATAGTTGAGATCTTTGCTGAGGTATTAGAATGGGGAATAAAACTGAAAAAGAGGTGAGGATTTCTCTCTTGGTTTTTTATTTTTTCCTCAAGCATTGGGTGCTCCTAAGGAAGCTCCATTGTGAACATTACTTCCTGTTCCTAATCTGGAGAGAATTCTGCACTAGGTGACTTGACCTCAGAGCCTGGGGCCCTGATAGTCTATTAGAGTTCCTAGAGAAATATAATCAATTCCATTTTTCTTTTGTATGTGGCTATCATATATGGATATAAGGATGAGATTTTGTATTAATGATAAAGTTCTTCATACAAATACATTTTTTTCAGATCAGTTTGTTTTATAGGGATTGTATTTTTAATAATATACAATAATATTTATATTATTATATAATAACACATAATAATATAAAATAATATTTTTCTCCAATTAAATGTAAAAAAATTTAACATTCATCTTTTAAAGTTTTAAGTTCTAAATTTTCGACCTCCTTCCCATCCTCCCTTTCTGATAACCTCTTGGCCCTCCCCCTTTCCTAAGATGGTAAGCAATCTGATTTAGATTTTACATATACAATCACACAAAGCCTTCTTCCACATTAGACATTTTTTGGAAGAGATCTCAAATAATAGCAACAACAAAAGTAGAAAGAAAGTGAAATATGCTTCAATCTGCATTCAGACTCCATCAGTTCCTTCTCAGAGGGCAGATAGTATTTTTCAACATGAGTTTCTGGGATTGTCTTGGATCACTGCATTGCTGACAATAACTAGGTCATTCACAGTTGTTAGTCCAAATATATTGCCATCACTGTTTCCAATGTTCCATTTATGCTCACTCCACTTTGCATCAGTTCATGCAAGTCTTACCAGACTTTTCAAAAATCATCCTGCTCACCGTTTCTTATAGCATGATAGTATTTCATCACAATCATAATCCACCACTTGTTGAGCCACTTCCCAATTGATGGACAACCCCTCAATTTCCAATTCCTTGCTCCCACAAAAAGAATTGAAATAATTATTTTTGTACAAATATGTCATTTCCCCTTTTTAAAATCTCTTTGGGATAAAAGACCTAGTAATGGTATATGAGGATTTTTTTCCCCAGATAAATTAATGTGGGCTTTAGTTTTGTGTTCAGTAAAAATGCACTTCAGTTTTCAAAGGGAAATAAGAGGGTATGATGTATTATGAGCACTATCTGCCTAAGGAAATGTGGTGTCGTAGAGTAGATGGTGGACTAGCATGTTAATCTGGATGACCTGGATTATAGCCCTACCTCTTACACAGACTGGCTATCAGATTATGAGTGTCACTTAACTTTTCAATGCCCTCAGAAAACTCTCTAAAATTTTAAATTATAAACAAGTTGAAGTTGTGTGTACCAGCAGAGAAATTTTCCATACTGGGAAATCTTCACATTGATAAAATCACAGATTCAGACTAAGACACACTTTACCCAAAAGATAATGAGGATTATAAGGCTAATTCTGAGAGGCAACTGTGAAAGACTCCTGGAAGAATGGGAATATTACTTGTATATTTTTTTAATATACTTTTATCCTTGATGTACTTATATGTATTTATAGAAAATTTAAAACTGGGCCTTGTTGATAGTATTGAATTTCTTGTGCAAATCTTGAAAAATGTAATCATTTTAATGCAATGGCTTTGTATTATGCATTCATAAAAAGGTAGCATCAATAAAAAATTTGAAATTGAATTATGTTTTCTCACTGACATCTATTATGCTTTTAAAACTTATTCATTCAAAAAATAGCTTGTCCATAAGATATAAATAATAAAAATTCCCTTAAGAATCCTAACATTCATTTTAAGGTCATCATGATGTCAGTCAGAGACAGTTTTTTTATCCACTCCACAAAGCTCCCTCTCAAATAAAAGCATACCATTTTAAACTGATTTTTGTTTTGTTTTGTTTTGCTTTGTTTTTTTACCCTTAACTTCTGTGTATTGGCTCATAGGTGGAAGAGTGGTAATGGTGGGCAATGGGGGTCAAGTGACTTGCCGAGGGTCACACAGCTGGGAAGTGTCTGAGGCCAGATTTGAACCTAGGACCTCCCGTTTCTAGGCCTGACTTTCAATCCACTGAGCTACCCAGCTTCCCCCCTTAAACTGATTTTTAAAAATTGTTGGTCAGTTATTTTAGTTACATCCTATATTTTGTGACCCCATTTGGGGTTTTCTTGGGCAAAGATACTGGGGTGGTTTGCCATTTCCTTCCCCAGCTCATTTTACCTATAAGGAAACCAAGGCAAACAGAGGTAAGTGATTTGTCCAGGGAAACAGAGCTAGTACATGTCTGAGGTTAGATTTGAACTCTCTGGTGTAATAATTAAAAATGGGTTTGACAATATAAGAAGTTTTTTAAAAATTATTGTGGTCGCAGTTTATAAAATTAACTCAAGTCACGAGGCTATTAGCCTCTTTAGTAGCTTTATTACAGCAGGGTAGAGATAGTAAAGAGGAAAATGTGGAAAGGTGATAGGGGAATTGTCTAGCCTACCACTCTTAGTCAGCTCTAAAGAAATCTAGCTCGCTCCCTGACAAAGTTCCAATCTCCAGCCAGAGGAGCAGGAGAGTCTCAGCCTCCAAAGCAGAAGTCCTCCAATGCAGAAAATCTTCCAACACAGAGACACCGATGCAGAGACACCAACGCAGAAGTGCACACAGAAGAATCCAATGCAGAGACACCAATGCAGAGGTCCTCCCTCAGCATGAGCCACCAGCACAGCAGAAGCAGAAGCAGATCCTTGCAAGAACCATGAGTGGTGACTCAGAATGTTCTCAGCTGACTTTTATAAGCAGTTTTCTCCAAATTACTTCCTGTCTCTCTGGTTCCTCCTTCCTTTCACAGTGGGCTGGTCTATCACATCTCAGGAACCAATCAAAGCTTCTCAATTTGCCTAGCACTGCCCAGGGATCAGTGTCTGTGGGATCTACCTCTTGTCCTCCAAGGGTGTGAACTCTTATCAAAAGGACTCACAAGTTCCTTACTGATTAAGTTTAAAGGGTGGAACACTCCAAGAACCTGATTAAGTTAAGATAAAAAAAATTCCCTTTCACACTGGTCTTCCTGACTCCTTTTACTATCCCAGTCTCTAAATACTTGAATTTGGGTCTTCCTGACACCTTTTGCTATCATATTTATTAACATATAACCTGAAAATTGTGATAAGTCAAAAAAGTATTTACCATTTCATAAACTTAATAGAATCTGTAGGATACAGATACATGTTACAATAAGTGAGTATATAGTCAGGTCTCATTTAGCATGAACAACAAATCACTAGAAGTGGCTCTAAATGTTCAAGTTTATGGTATTCAAAGTTGTAATTTTATGAAATAAGGTTATTGATTCTAGCAGAATGGAAAAATGCAGTTAGTATTCAAATAATGTGACCACTTTAGGAGATTCATTATTCACATTAATTGATACCTAGCTGGAATTGCATCAGAGGTGCTATCACTCCAGGGGTTTAAGCAGAACTTCCTGGCTAATACAGCTACATTAATAAATTGTTGGGTTTTTATCAGATTATTCATGGAATATAAGCAGTCCTTGGTTTGCATAGTAAATATGTTACTATTTCTCTAACTTCCAAACCATCCATCATAAATGTTGGTGGAGTTGAGTGAGATAACTGAAGTGTTAGAAGAACTCTTACCTAATTAAAAAAAAATTACCATGGTTGATTTTCTTCATTTGAAATTCACACACAATGAATCTGTTCCTAATGCTGGGAGCATGAAATAGATATGTAAATCAGATGGCTTACAAGCATCTGGTATCAAACAATGGAGGTTAAATAGAAATTTCCCTTGTGATTATGGTCAAAGTGAAATGCACCACATTTTGAATGCAGCAGATACTCAATAATCGTTTATTTAATTGAATTGCGTACATTTTTTAACAAGAGGGTACATAGTCTTATCTCTAAAGAGAAAGGATGAAAAAGGAAAAAACCAATTTATGGCTTCTTTTCTTCCCTATCAGTACTCAAAGGAGAATCACAACACAGATAGATGAAAGAATTCAAGAGAGAAAGCATCACTAAAGTCTACATTTCAGCACTGATGATTTCATTTTTATTTGTTCAAATCTTGGTTTCATGATTTTTTTTTCTTTTTTTTCTTTTTCTTTTTTTTTTTTTTTTTTGTTCTTGGACCTGTGATTTCGTCAGCACAGGGAACTGTCAGAATAGAAAGCTGGTTCATACAAATAGGCAATTCCTCTGTTAAATTATAGTTTAGAGATTGTCTGACACTGAAAAGTCTAATAACTTTTCAGATGATTATATCATTTACATGTGTCAGAAGCAGGATTTGAACTCAAGCCTCCTTGTCTCCAAGGCCGCTAGGCCATTTCATCTGTCATGGTGTCACCTGATTCTCAAGTCATTCTAAAATCAAGAACCGTGTCTGATTCCATGGTAATGTATAGGAGAATCAATTTATAATTGTGGGGAAAGTAGTTTACTTTTGAGAAATCGTGCTGTTAGATTCTAGCCACACTAGAATCTTCACTAGTAATTTGTTACAGATAGATGATGCCTTAAAGAGCTAATTAAGGATCTAAAAGTTTTTATTAATTATAATGAAAGTAAAAGCATATTTTAATGGCAAATACATTCTGAATATGATCTAACTTTTATTCATAAAATTAAAATGTTCAGTTCAAGTAATGATGCTACCCCCAAATGATTCCTGATTAGCTTTCATATAGAGATTTCCAAAACCATCACCTTCATTTATATCTATAATTTGATTCTGCATCAGATTCTGGCAATAAAGGCAGCCTTCACTTTGAAGAAAGAAGAAATTCTATCACAATTATTCTTTCAAGAAGATCCTTGAGTGGGGAGTTCAGGTGTGCTTCTGACTGAGCCGGAGGTGCAGTATTTTGCATCCTTTTCCCCTGTCTTTCTTTACCTTAGAAGAGAAGAGGAGGAATATGCTGTAATATACTGGTTCACATGGAAAATGCTAAGTTCTGTCTTCTGTCACAGAGAAAGTTAATCAGAGAAAATCAATGGGAGAGATAAGAATGACTGTTTTCTGCTTTAATTGGGTGAATATATAATCATTCCTCTGAATTACACATTCACTCAATATAAAAATAATGACATTTTTTATAGTTCATACTATGTGTAGATATTGTGCTAAGAACTTTGTCAATATTATATCACTTTCTCCTCACAACAACCTTTGGAAAGGCCATTATTATCCCCATTTTTTTAAATGGATAAGGATGAAGAGGCAAACGGAAGCTAAATGACTTGCCCAAGGTGGCATGGTTAAATGTCTAAAGCCATATTTTAATTCACATCTTCAGACTTAGTGCTCCATACCACCGCAAGCACCCCATCTAGTCTTAGAAGATCATGCCCAAACTCTGTGTCAGACAGACAGCCTGAGCTAGGATAATCCAAAGACTCAAGAAAATTCTGGGATGAATGAGAGAGAAAGCAGTCCGTACCATATATTCTCAAACTTTGATGTGATATTTGCCAACCCTCCATTCCTCCCTAGTCCCAGCAATTCCCTTCCAGCAAAAAGTAACCTCTTCTTGGCCAAGTACCATTTTGTTTTTGTCTCTGTACTCTCAGCACCTAATACAACACCTTGCACATAGTAGATTATAAGGTTTACAAAGATTCCATGAAGCCTTCCCTAATCTCACCAGTGGCTAGTACTCTCTCTCCCTAAACAATCTTGCATTTATTAGTTATTTGCTCACAATATTCTTATACATAATGGGGTCTGGCACATGTCCCCTGAGAGAATTTAATATCTTTTTCTGGCAAAAAGTATTTCATTTTTTTCAATCTCTATATCCATAACACCTAGAACAATGTTCAACATACAGCAAAAGCTAGAAAATGTTAATTAATTGATTGACTTGTTAAATTAAATTGAATTCTAAATCTCAGAGTGAGGCTCTGATAAGTTCATCTCTTTATCTAATGATATTAATCCAAATTTTTCGAACTCAATGAGAGGTCATTTTCTTCAGCTTGGCTTATTCAATCTCTTCACTTTAAATAGCCAATATTGATGTAATGCTTCAAAGTTTGCAAACTCTTTAAAAAATATTATCTCATAATACATGTATAACCCAGAACAAATTGTTTGCCAGCTCCTGGTTGGGGGAGGGAAGGAGGAAGTGAGATGATTTGGATCATATAACTTTGGAAATTATGAGGAAATCTGTTATTATGTAATTGGTAAATATGTAATTGGTAAAAAATTGGCAAATATATAACTGGTAAAAATTGGTAAATATAATTAGTAAAAAATGGTAAATATTTAATTGGTAAAAAAATAAAAATATATTTTAAAAATAAAAACATTATCTCACTTCATACTACTTTCCAAAAGACTTTTGTGCTCCCTTTCTTTGCAAACCTTCAAAGAATTAAGGAGAGATGAAACTCATAAGATAACCAGGTCATATGCTTTTTGGAGTTAATGACCATGATGGTGTTTGACTAGAAGCAATTCATTACCTGAGGTGCTAAGTCAAAGTCTTAGCGATGGGCCTGTTTCCTGGTTGCAGGTGCTGAAGCTTCTGTTTTTCCACTGGTCTTCAACAAAACTACTTCCCCTTTGTAAGGGAGTCGCTGTACAGCGGTAGGTGTACAAGTCTGGAACAAAACATTTTATATCTTTTTAAATTATATATATTATTTATTTTTATTAATATTTTATTTTATTTTATGTTTTTATTTTATTTATATCTTTTACATTTCACTGTGTGTATGTATGTGTGTATGGAGGGAGGGTAGAGATTTTACTTTCCTTCTTTCAAAATTAAATGCAAAGGGAAACTAGGTGGCTCAGTGGATAGAGTCAGGCTTAAAGATGGTAAGTCCTAGCCTCTGACACTTCCTAGCTGTACAACCTTGGGCAAGTCACTGAATCTCAATTGCCTAGACCTTACTGATCTTCTGCCTTGGAACCAATACTTAGTATTGATAATAAGATGGAAGGTAAGGATTAAAAAAAAAGAAAACAACTAGATGCAAGTCTCTTTAGGAAACTAGGAGAATCCTCACTCCAAATTAATAACTGCAGCAATGGAAAGAAAATTGGACTCAGACTCTGGAGATCTGAAATACATTCCTGCTTCTGATTCACTGGTTGTAGGGCAAGTGTAATGTAGTTTATTAAGTATAATGAATATAATTATAATGAATAAATATAATGTTTTTGTATCTGCAAATTACACATCTCAAAAGGCATTTGAAGATCTTTTACTATCTTTTTTTTAATTAAATTAAATTTTTTTAAACCCTTAACTTCTATGTATTGGCTCCTAGGTGGAAGAGTGGTAAGGGTGGGCAATGGGGGTCAAGTGACTTGCCCAGGGTCACACAGCTGGGAAGTGTCTGAGATCGGATTTGAACCTAGGACCTCCCTTCTCTAGGCCTGGCTCTCAATCCACTGAACTACCCAGCTGTCTGATCTTTTACTATCTTAATGATCTATGATTATACTTTTTTTCTTTACTTAAAGTTTGGGGGTAAGCAGGAGCCCTTAAGAGATCATCTCACTACTGTATTGTCTTCTCAGTTCTTCAACAAAAACTCTCTTTCTGGCTCTCAGATCTGAATCCACAAATTGCCTGCCAAGGCTCTTCTTGCCCAGCCAGAAATGAAACCCTTGAGCATCATTGCCCTGGGATGATTCTTTCCACTGAAGCTGTTCTATATCTATTCTCTTCCCATGGAGGCTTCTGCAATAGCTCTCTGTTTGTGCTTGTTATTACCAATATTAACTCTAATTCCAACATCCTGAATTTTTGTTGTATTGAATATACCAGCCACTACTTGACAATGGTACCATTATTTTATTTTATTTTATGTTTTGAGTGTCCTCACTAACTGCCAGTAGATGGCACAGGGCATGGGGTGCTTCAAATCAGGAAGAATTAAGTTAGAATCCCACCTCTGATATTTACTAGCTTTCTGAACATGAGCAACTCTTTTTAACCTTTCTTAGCTTCAATTCCCTCATCTATAAAATGGGAATAATAATAGCCTGTGTCTAATAGAGTTTTTCTGAGGATCCAAGAGATAGATATAAAGTGCTTTCCACTTTAATTTAAGTTTTAATAACGTAAGGCTTTGAGATACCTGGATAAATGAGGACAATAATGATGATGTTCAATGGTATGATTTGTTGGCAAACTTGAAGGGATGCTAGTTTTGCTCTATTTCTCTAATGTCAATGGCTAATTTCACTTTCATTTCCCCATACCATGGGCCTAGCAGCTTGTATTAGTTGAACTCAAGAGGAATCTGGCACAAGCCCATGGTGCAGGCTGACTAAACTTGTAATTCTGTTCCAACTAAATAATATTCCTTTCACAGGTGGGCAGATGTGTATCGAAAGCATGTAGGAGAATAATATGAGCTCTACCCCCTACTCCCATAGCTAGAACTTCATAGAACCACATAGAAATTGTTTATGGAAAAAGTCTCTATAAAACCTGGGGTGAGAAACAACAGAGATTTTTATTCTAATCCCAAACTCAATCACTCTGCTAATCAACATGAAAGCTCTGACCTCTGTTTCTTACCAACCTGAGCTGATTTGCTCCTTCTTAAGCAACAATATTAATTTTTTTAAAAAGCTCTTAACTTTCTGTCTTAGGAACAACTCTTAAGATGAAAGGACAAGAGCGAGGTAAATGGGGTTAAGTGGCATGCCTAGGAAGTGTCTGAGCTCAGATTTGAACCCAGGTCCTCCCAACTCCAGCCCTAGAGCTCTATTCACTGTGCCACCTACCTATCCCTGCAACAATATTAGTTTCCAAACAGTGTGTTTTCTGATTGTCTTAGCCTATTACAGATCAAGATTCTCAAATTCAAGCAATCTACTAACTCCACTTTCCTAATAGCAGGGTTATATGCAACTAAGCCAGCTATCTTGTTTTATTTTACTTATTTATTTTAACCCTTCCCTTCTATCTTAATATCAATTCTAAGAAAGAAGCGTGGCAAGGGCTAAGCAACTGGGGTTGTGACTTGCCCAGGGTCCCACAGTTAAGCAGTATGAGACCAAATTTCAACCCAGGACCTCTTCCCTCTATGTCTGGCTCTTTATCCACTGAGCCACCTAGCTATTCCTGTCATATTAAAAAATTAAATTAGAAGAGTTTTCTAAAGAGAAAATGAATGTCTCATAATTGCATTACATACTATCTCTCCATGATGGCTTAAAAATATCTGAATGATCTAAGATTTGATCTTAGAAAGCTATCTAAGACATATACAGCTTAAGTGCCTTGTCCAGGATCGTAAAACTAATAAGTGTCAGAAACAGGATTTGCCCCCATAGTCACTAAACTGAATAGATCTTTGTAGGATTGGGTCAGATTGGCAATGATTGGTAATGGAATCAGAGCCAAGGATGAAGCTAGCTATCCTAGCAAGGGGGAGGGGTGTGAGTGAATAGAATTCTTTTTCCTCCCCCTCCTGAGGCAGTTACAGCAGGAGGAATAACAGTTTTAACAGATTCCCCTTTAAAAGAGGCTATATAGACTTGGTTACCCCAGGGCTAAACTAGTTGACAGATAGGAAATAATCCCATTGAGATTAGCAGCTTCCACAATTAGGAGATTATTCCCCAAATCTTAAAGTAAAGGTCCAGGATGTCTTCAAAACTACAGTCTTGCTCTCCAGACTACAGCTCTGTTCAGTGTTAGCCTGGATGAAGATTTGGCTTAGGTAATGTATGGAATTGGTTGGTAAGGTCTAAAATATAACTTCACACTGGCTCATGAACTTAACAAGGAAAGGGATTTATTAATTTCAGGAAAACAGGGAAAGGGGGGAATTTTAGGATTGAGGGTAAGGAAAGCTACCTAATATCTTCAGGAAACTTGTTAGATATAGCATTCCCCAGAGGGGAATGCCTTTGAATAACTTAACTTCTAACTCCCTCACAAACTAATTTTTCTCTAAGTCTAATGTTATCAAGTTTAAGATGATGAAGGTAATCTTGATTGTAGATCTATGTGAGTCAGGAATTAACTGCCTGTGAGGTATTTTCCCAGTGCACACAGACTGGTTTAGTCTGTATATTATTATTTATTATTATTCCTGTTGACTCCTTAGGAGCATAGGGCCGCAACCATCTCACGCCAATGGACTCTGTTCTGGGCAACTTCCCCCAGCTGGGACCATGTCATTCCGACTGTTTTTGTTTCATTTTCGGCAGATCTTCGCCAGGTCTGTTTTGGTCTTCCAACTTTCCTCCTCCCTGAAGGGTTCCAGCTCAATGCTTGTCTGGCTATGTTGTCTTCTGGTTTTCGTAGCATATGTCCTATCCATCTCCACTTACGTTTCTTTATGTCCTGACTAATGGGATACTGGATTGTTCTTTCCCAGAGACCCAATGCTAGTTAGTCTGTATAAGAAAAGCAAAGTAACACTGTGCTCCCTGAGGTCAGAGATGAGCTAACAAAAAAGAAGCAAACCTCCCTCTCTCCCAGCCACCCTTGATCTCCCAAAGAGTGAGTTTTGCAAGCTGAGTGTCCTGGCTTTTTATACGCACATTCTTAACTGCCCCAAATGCCCTGTCTCCTGGAGTTCTGGAGGGTACTGTGGAATTCTGTGAGGCAGTTTTCCCCCTCTTAAGATCATGGATGTTACAATCTTTTGACTCAGGGATAGTGGTCTTAAGACTATCCCTCAGAGAGAACAAAGAAGGAAAAAATGGATCTGCATGTACGATAACATTTCTCAGGAAATCAAAACAAATCTCAGGAAGATTTATATGAACTTATGAAGAGTGAAGTGAGATCAACCAAGAGAACAATTTACATAATAATAACAACACTTAAAAAATCTTGAAAGACTTAAACACTATTAACAATCTAATGACCAAGATTTCAGAGGACCAATTATGTGTGCTTTCTGCCCCCTGACAAAGAGGTGATGAACTCAGGGTGCAGAATGACATATTCTGTAGGATATAGTCAATATAGTCATTTTACTTTTTCTATACATAGTTGTTAAAAGGCGATTTTTTCCTCTCTCCTTTTTTTTCCAATGTAGGGAGGAAGAACCAGGAGAGAGAAAAAAAATATTTTTATTGGAAAAAAATTTTAATTTTTAAACGCACCAGATTAAAAAGGGAAAGGTAATTTATCCAACAATAATTCTTCCTTATGAGAGTATACAACCTAAGCATAGTTGCTCCCATTCTTGGCCCCATACATATACTCTCTAGACTGTATTCAGGACTTTGTCTACTATGCCCAAGATACTCACTGTTCTGGAAGATCACTCCAGGACTAAGAATTTACCAACTGAAAATACTTTCCACTTCAGGGTCTTTTCCCTTGATTCAGTGATTTTTTCCCCAGAACACCCACACATAGAAGGAATCCCAGGCCAGCTATGCCTTTATTCCTCTCTAGACTTCATTCTGGACTTTCAATACCATGCCCTTGAGTCCAGTATTGCCATCTTCCCTCCACTTCCCTAAACCTTTTATACCTTCCTTTTATATGTTTTCTTCCCCCATCAGAATGTATACTCCTTAAGGGCAGAGTCTTTTCTTCTACTTATATCTATATTCCCAGTGCTTAGCACAGTGCCTCACACATAGTAAGCAAATACTTACTGACTGACTGACTGACATAGTGAAATGAAAAGTGATAGAACTGAGTGATATGAACCCAAAAACTGGTTGGTTTTATGGTAGTAATCTACTTGGTTTAAATTCTTCTGTACTCACCTGATCTCTCTGCTTGATTCGTTTGTAAACATATTCAGCAAATGGCTTCCGAGGAACATATTTTCCATCTCCTGCATTGACATTAAAAACTCCAGCTTCATATACCACCTTGCCTCTTGAAATAGTCACAAGGGGTACCCCATGACAGACCATTCCCTCAAATATATTGAAGTTAACAGCTTGATGATGAGTTTTTGCAGAAATCGTCCTGCATTAAGAATGAAGAATAATATGTATTATCACTAATAAGCACTTTATTAGGAAAATTCACTTAATGATTTCTTAATTATTTCATGGGGGAATGTTGGGTTATTTGTTGAAAAGTGACTGATGAATCAAAATGAAAAAGAAAGAAAAAAGAAACAAATAGTCTTCTATTATTTTTAAAAGAAATCTCTAGCTCATTAGTCTTTTTTTTTCTGAGTGAAACATAAAGTACTCAGAGAAGAATTGCTTAGGAGAAAACTTAGAAACCCTATTGAACCATAGCTTTATCACATTCTGAGAAGTGACTACAAGAATTGAATATGACATTACTATTTCACCACAAAATAATTAGGCTTCCTAAGAACATAAAATCAAATAAGTAACTGTTTCCATTTATTAATGCAAGAGGAAAAATTATACTTTGGATTTAAGTTTCTATTTTTATAATCTTGTCTTTAAAAGTTGGATTTCTTAAAGAACAACTTATTTTGGAAGGTTTATTCTTTCCAAAGAAGAAATTCAAGGAAAAAACCATAAACTTATTGGGCAAATCCAGTATATTCTGTATGCTGTCTAGAACATAAGTGCCACCATTTTTGGCATAGATGAGAAACCATAATTTTGGTTTTTTAATAAACCGTCTTTGCCCCAAGAATTTCCTTGGTCATTCCTTACCTTTCACCTCTGTCTTATCCAAAGCTCCATGCTTAAAAAGTAATAGTAAAAAATATCTTTTAAATGATGCACTATATAAAAAGACATGAGAGTAAAGCCAAAGGGAATACATGAAATCCCAACATGCAGCAAGATCACCTTCCAATTATTTTTTATACCCTGAATACATTATAACATTGGGATCTCATGAAGGGAAATTTTCAGAAGCTCCTTACATCAGTTCTGATTGTTTGCAGTCCTTCCTTGTTTCTATTAGAAGACTAATAATAGATCAAGATTATGTGTTTATAAAACCTCACTGAGTCAGAACTTGCAATAAAGTAGGAGTCTATGAATTGTGGAATGGCTAAAAAAATGTAGCAAATGAATATAATGAAATATTACTGTGCCATAAGAAACAAAAGATAAGAAGCAATCTAGAGAAGTGTGGATGGACTTTTGTGGACTGAAGATGCAAAATAAAGTATGCAATCTCAGAACAATCCCATCTGAGAAAATAAAGTATGCAGAATCATGGAAACAACATATACTATGACAATTACAATATAAAAAGGGGGGAATCAAAATTGAATGTGGAGTAATTATAATGACCAAGATTGACCCCAGAAAAGGATTAAGAAAATTCACCACCTTCTCCTTTATTTTTCAGGGGTAGGGGACTACAGGTAGTGAATATTGTATAGAGTATCAAATATGGTCAATAATAGACATGGATCTGGGATCTTAGAAGTAATCAAATCAAAATTTCTCATTTAACAGATGAGGAAACTGAGACAAAGAGAGGTTAAATGATTTGCCTTGGGTCACATTGTACATGCTGGAGGCAGAATCTAAACTCCAAAGGATATGTTAGTTTGTTTTGCTCAACTGTTTTTTTTCTTTATTTTAAAAATAATAGCAGCTAGCATTTATATAGCATTTTACATATGCTATGTCATTAGATCTTTACAATAACCCTAGGAGATAAGTGCTACTTTACAGATGAAAAAAGCTAAGGTGAGAGATGTACAATTATTATTATTATCCTCATTTTGCAGATGGAAAAACAAAGGCCAAGAGAAGTTGCCCAGGCTCACACACTTAGGAGGTGTCTGAGGAGGAACTTCAACATAGGTGTTCCTTCCTCCAAGGGATATGTTGGTTAGTTTTGCTGGATGATTTTCCTTTTTCTCTCTTAAAAAACAAATGTTTATTTGAAGGAACGCATAGCTGGGTAGGGAAGAGCATGGTTGGGTGGTGCTGGTGAATATACTCAGAAAAGAAATTAATGTAAAAACTAAAGGCAGCAGTAAAAAGGTAATAAATTATAAAACCCAACAATGCATCAAATGGAAATTAACTAAGAGCATTAGATCACACCTAGAACATTGCTGGTGTTTAGGAGCAGTTCATTTTTTTAAGGATATCTCCAATTTTCATTATTAGCTACATCATATCAAAATCCTCTGATGTTATGATTGTTGAGAGAAACAGTATAAATGATGTTGTCGGCTCAGAGGAATAACGCAAAAAGCCCCATAAGTTAAAAGAGCTTTAAGCCTCTCCTTGATATCACCAGGAAATCTGTTAATATAACCAGATTTCCTATAGAATTCCCTCAACCAATCCCAGTATGAGTCCTCAGGAAGACTAGCTTCCTGGTGTCAACGAATGATCAACTGATGATAAATGAATCAGTGTTATTCAAGTATTGATGAAGATCTATAACACATCTGACTGCTAATATTAATAATGGTAATTAGTCACAGCTTCAGAGGATGAAACTGGACACCTCTCTGTCCCTTCAAGTTCCCCTAGAACTCCTTCGGGGCTGCCTTGTTGTCAGGCCAACCAACAAAAGGTCAGTAGCTGGTTTGAGTTTTGTAACAAGGATTTTACTTGAGTTATTCTAATAACCAGGGAAGCTGAGGAAAGGGAAGAGGGTTTCAGGAATCCCTAAATGAAATCCATTCCCAGCTCAAAATATATAATCCACCAGTTTCAGAATGTTGAAGCTGAGCTGAGCCAGGCCCACTGACCTTCTGTAAAGGACACTGCCTGCCTATAGATGAAATAGGTTGCAGCTCGAATGAAGAGAATTAGATGGATAGATCTTCTGTAGTAATTTGTTGAATGGTGTTCATTGATCCTAAAGCTCAGTAGTAAATCCTGAAACTTCAAGGTATGCTAGTTGATTGCTGGCTTAATCAAAAAATCGAGGAGAGAAAGGTTTATCCTACCCACCCGGATCCCCGGATCCAGACTGAGTCACTGGACTGGGTTTCTCTCTCCCTTATATATAGGGCACAGCCCAACTGATGATTGGTCTCATGCCCTGGCATGGCATCAGGAATCTCCCAAGATTCTAAGTGTCCAATTGGCAGCCCTGCCCCCAGACATGGCTTCTTGCACATCCTGCAAAAACTTAACTTACACTGACCCACCTAATCATATATATATATACTTTTTAAGCCTTACCTTCTCTCTTAGAATCAATACTAAGTATTAGTTCTAAGAGGGATAAAAGCAGTAAGGGCTGCGCAAATAGGGTAAAGTGACTTGCCCAGGGCCACACCATTAAGAAGTATCTGAGATCACATTTGAACCCAGATCCTCCTGATTCCTGACCTGGCTCCCTATCCACTGAGCCACCTAACTGCCCCTTGACCTATATATTTTTCATTTAGTAGGTACTTTAAAATGTTTTTAATTGAATCATATATACTCCCTCTGCCAATGCAGATGGCCAGCTATCCAGAACTGAGACTTTTAGAGGCTTCCTAGGATACTGGAAGGTTGAGTAACTTACACATGTCCAAATAGTTAAATGGGCTCGAAGAAGGACTTGACCCGGCCCTATCCCCCTTCTTTCTGAGTTGCTTTCAAGGTCAGCCTTGTAGTCACCACAGTACATTAATTCCTAGATAACAGTTAGACTTTTTCAAAGGACTTTTTAAAAATCTTAGCTCATTTTATCTCTCTATCAAGGCTGTGAAGAATTTAGGACAGATAATGTTATTCCTATTTTGCAGAGCAGGTAGGTAAGTCCCAGAAAGGTTAAAAAACTTGCCCAAGTTAGGAGGAGAGTCAGGACTAGAATCCAGATTACAAAAAATATATAGATTATAAATACATGTAATAAATATGTATATATATAAAATATATATTGCAAGTACATAAGACTAGCATCTTCTAAATACAGAGTCTTTTTTACCATCTCTAATGGCCTCGTGTCACATATCATAATAATGGAATCTCTGAGTTAGAAAATGGATCAATACAAAGAAGTTGCCTGGGGGATTCGGGGAAAGAGGAATTACTTTGGCCTGGGAGAATCAGGGAAGTGGTCAAGAAAGAGGTGGAGGTGATGTCTGATCACCTTGAGGGAAGAGAAAGTCAATAGATAGAAATGGCATAAGGGAAGGAAGATCTATTTTGGGCACAGAGTATGGCATGCACAAAAGGATGGAACTTGTGGAGGGCAGACAAGAACCAACCAAGCAAACATTTGATAAGCAGAGTAATGTGTCAGGAACAAGAGAAACAAAACAAAAGCGAAATAAATAGTCCCTGCCCTCCCTAGAGGACCTTACAATCTAGCTAGAGAACAGTACACACACACACACACACACACACACACACACACACACGTAAGCAAAAAGCATATATCAGCACATATAAAGCAGATATAAGGTAACTTTGGAAGGGGAGGCATTATCAGTCTAGAATAAGGACTATGATAGAGAAAAGTTTGACTGTAGCACAGAAGAGTATGTCAAGAGGAAAGAGCTAAAAATGTAAATTGGGATCACATTGAGCCAAACTACCATTAATAGGAGGATAATAGGTGTGTATTTTTATTTGACAGATGATGGGGAAGCATAAAGATATTTGAGAAGTACAGAAAGAGGGTTAGATTAGGGCATGAGGATCATAAGATTATAAATTTAGAGTTGAAATGGCTCTTAATGGCCATTCTAGTCAACTTTCTCATCTTACAGATGAAGAAACTGAGGCCAAGAGAGGTTCATTGACTTTCCCAGGGTCCCAGGTAGAAGTTGAAGGAGATCCTGGATCTTGGGTCTTCTGACTCCAGAGACAATGAAGAATACTTTGGCAAAAAGATGAAAGGTGGATTGAATTAGGGAAAGAAGGGAGTTAGGGAGACCAGGAGGGGATTATAACTATTGCTCAATAAAAATTGTAATCTGATTTTTAAAAATGTGGCTATCATTTATTAAATGCTATCCTTGGTAGTCTGAAAGGATTATGGTTCTAACTCCCATCCAGAAAACGTTTTATTTCCCAGCCACTATTATCCTGTTCTTTTTAGCTATTGTAATTTCGTTATATAAGAAACTCTCAGAAGAAGAAATTTCCTTTTCCATGCAGTTGACTATCTTCTCAGTACCTTAAGAATCTTATTTGCTTAGGACACTGAGAGGCTATGCCTTGACCAAGGACACACATTCAGTATTTGTCAGAGATGAAACTTGAACCCAGGTCTTTCTAACCCTTGAGGCTGATTCTCTTATCACTTTTCTATACTTCCTCTTGTTTTTGCTCATTAATAAAATTTTGAATTTATGTAAACTCTTGAACTGCAAGGCCTCTAAGATCTTCTTTTAACTATCCTTCTATGATAATTCTTTCTTTGACTGTTTATCATTATTATGTCATTCATGCTGACAACATGGCAGGTGCAGCATGGGCATGATTAGTGTAATTATTTTGAAGTGATTAATAACAGTAGAGCAACTGTGCCATTTCCTCCTGTGAGTTCTCAAGAAGGAAAGACATTTCCAAGCCCAGGGCGGATAGCCAGAGGATTTTTAAAAAGCTTATTTGGGAAAATAACCCAAAAGTTGCTTTTCAAGTAAAGAGCTACAGACATTGGCCAATTGTAGAGATCTCTTTATTATCTCTGATAATCTGATAAGGGCAGTTTAGTTGATAAGGAAATAACGGGTCATGAAGATCTTTTACCTCATGCTTCCAGGTCTCTCTCCAGGAGTATGGAGTTTATTATATATATTTCAAGACTCATTTCACACAAAAGGATCCCACCCCAAAACTTTGCAGATGCGCAGAAGTTATAAATTATGTCATATCAAAACACAAAACATTGGCTTCAGAATAGAACAAGGCCAAGGCTGAATTTTGACTGGCTTCTTATCAGAAAGCCAAGTTGGGGAACATTCCTCCCAGGGTCGAATTGCCCCCACTAAGGTTTTGGCCTTGGCTATACCAGGCAGCTGCATTCCTGGCCAAAGGGGAACAATGCTAACCCTTTAAATTCAGGTTTGCTAGGAACTCAAAGCTTTACAATAAGGCACAATACTTTTCAACAAGAAATCACAGGGATCACAAAATGGGTCAAAAGAGGAGTCTCAGATTTTTATCTATTCTCTTATTGGCTTCCCACAGCAAATGATCATTATCCCTCTAAAACAAACAAACAAACACACACACACACACACACACACACACACAAAAAAAAAAAAAAAAAAAAAAAAAACCCATGGCCCTTGCTGAAAACTATGACAGCCTCTAGATTTCTTTCAGAATTGTGTTCTTGGGTATTTTCCAATTTTCTTGGTGTTCAAGTCATTCTTAAAGGAATGATTATGCCAGGTAAAAGCAATTCATCAAGGATTTATTAAGTACTCACTGCATGCCGACAACTTTGCTAGGTGCTGGGGAAATAAGACAAAACCAGGAATAAGTTTCCTTCCCCTACATAGCCTATATGTGAGGAGTTAGGGGGAAGGCAGGAAGAGAAATAACAAGTACAATGAAAAATAAATACAGGACAATTTGGGGAGAATAGAACAACCGGGGAGTTAAGAAAAGCTTAATAAATGTTCACTGACTTGAATTCATAGAACTGAATGAAGTGGCACCTGACCAAAATTTTGAAGGAGTAAAAGACTCTGAGATGGAGGTGAAAAGAGACTAAATTCCCATCATGGATGACAACCATACAAAGACAACTTCATACAAAGTATGAAGATTGGAGATGAAATGTCAAATTTATGGCACAGCTAGTTTAGCTAGAATGTAGACTGGAAAACTTTCTCCTCCCAACTGATCTTCTTCATCTCCATACTTTGCCAAACTATGATCCAGTTGCTTTCTTCCCCTGGAATATCCCTCCACCATTCAAGCCTTCTCCTGCTGGTTCCTTCCAGGGAACCTTCATTTTGGAATCCCTTCATAAGTGATATTGTTTGCCTACCCAGAAATGGAGATGGGAGACAGATTATGAATGGTTTTAAATGCCAGATAGGGGCTAATATTTTATCCTAAGTGTATTAGGAAGCTACTGGGGATTTCTGAAGAGGGGAATGACATGAAACAGACTGAAAAACTTTATTTTTCATCACTATCTGGGAGACTTAGAAGTCTCTAAGATTCAGTTCCACTAATGGAATAAACCTAGCTTAACACAAATTGAATACGACTGCTTTTGACCCATACTTTGTATTTCTCACCAACTGACATGGGTCAGTTTATGTTGTTAGGTTTATTCCATTAGTGGATTCATTCATATGACAGCAGTTTTCATTGGCCACTCTGCCTGAGGAAGAAACTTGCTATTTATTTAACTCCCTTGGAGCATATATAGACAGCCCTGTCTCTGTTTATTACCCAGTGCCACGGGTGTCTTACTAAGTTCTAGTCACATATATCTTCAAGGCTTAAGAAGTGGAGAAGGCAAAAGTCCTGAGGAAAAATTAAATTAGGCTATTATCCGATTTAGTTATTTTGATATTGTTCACATCAGAGCTCCAGGAAAACAGTTAATTCCTTGCTGGTAGCCTTCTACTTTAAAAAACAAAAAGATTCCCTTGCTTTTACTGATGAGAAAAATCACTGAAGTATGGGAATACCCTCTTCCCTGGTACACAGTGAGAAAAATGAAAATGGTAGCTAATTGTCTCTGTACCAAACTGACCCTCATTATAAGGAAAATGATTGTCTTTAAGTATTTTACACTATTTTCTCCACTTCAGTCACTTAACATAGGGACTAGAAAGGCTATTGAAAACCAGATATTTATATAACAGTTAGAATACAAAGGCTCTGAGAAGGAATAGAAAGAGAAATAGATTTAAGTAAGAGAAGCTGGATTAGAATCCAGCTTTGCTATAGTGATTCTAGAAAAAAGTTTGGAACTATGACCAAAAAGGAAAAAATAGAAAAACTGCCATGTCCTTTTAGACCTAATGATATCACTACTAGTCATATCTCAGAAAGAACAAAGAAAGAAGTAAAAAACCTCTATGTATAAAAATATCTATAGCAGTTCTTTCTTCAGTGGCAAAGAACTGAAAACTAAAAGGGTATAGTATATGGGAGTAGTAGAATATTATTGTGCCATATGGAATGGCAAAAGGGATGAGGTTAGAGAAATCTGGGAAGACTTGTATGAATTGGTGCAGAGAGAAGTGAGCAGAACTGAGAACAACTTATACAATAACAACACTATAAAAACAATTTTGAAAGACTTAAGAACTCTAGTCAATATACAATGATCAATTATGATTCCAAAGGACCACAAAGTATACTGTCCACTTCCACAAAGAGAGGTGATGGACTCAAAGTACAGAATAAGAGATTATTTTGAACATGACCAAAATAAAATTTTCTTTTGTTTAACTGTCCATATTTGTTTTAAAAAAAAGCCCCCCCTTTGGGGGGGTACTTATAAAGGGTGAAAGAGAAAGAAAGCAAATGCTTGTTAATTGAAAAATAAAGTAAGATTTAAAAAAGAATCTGACTCTGTTACTTATTATTAGGTTTCCTCAGTCAAATCCCTGAAAATCTAAATCTCAGTTTCCTTATTGATAAAACAAGTGCTGACAAAAAAAATCTGACACTACCTGGTAACTCCTCACTACTTTGAAGATCAAGGCAACAAGTGTGCTAAAGACTACATCAAATGAAAATATGTATATGAAGTGCTTTGTAAACCATGAAATTGTATAAATGTGAGCTATTACTATTAACTGTATCAGGATGAATAACATCAGTATCAGGTGTCTTCTTTCAAGAATGTCTGAATTTAAATGCAATACATGTGTTTATATGCCACTTTGAATATTTCCATGATGGTATACATATAGTAAACATTATAATGTGTCATTGTGAAAAGAGAGCTGGGCTTGTATTAGGAAGACTTGTGTTCAAATTCTGACTCAGAAACCAAATAGATATGAAATTCTGGGCAAAACATTTAAGTTCTCTGAGCCTGATTATCTGTAAAATGAGAATTTAAAATAGCACCTAAGACTACTGAGACCCAAACAAAATAACAAATGTAAGATGCTTTGCAAACCTTAACACGCTAAATAAACGTGAGCTATTGCTATTATGTCTTCTTACATGGAGCATGAAATGTGCTATGGGATGCATCTAGATTAAAGATGTTAAGTTATTAAAGCTATTAAAATAATAAAAATAAAATAAATAATAATTAATTAATTTAAAATATTTAAAAATTAATGCCTTATTAAAGGTATTTTAAAAAATATTCTTCAGAAACAAATTAGAAAAACTTCATTAGAATCTTCTGCTCTTGGGGGTCCAGTGGAAAGACCCTTGGGTTTAAAATCAGAGGACTTTTGAATGGCAACCCTGGCTCTTTGTCTTCCTACCTGGGTGACTTTGGGTCATTTGCATTACTTCTTTAGTCCTCCATGGCCTCAGGTATAAAATGGGGCAGTAGTAGTAGTAGTAGTAGTAGTAGTAGTAGTAGTAGTAGTAGTAGTAGTAGTAGTAGTAGTAGTAGTAGTAGTAGTAGTAGTGGTAGTAGTAGTAGTAGTAGTAGTAGTGGTAGTGGTAGTAGTAGTAGTAGTGGTAGTGGTAGTAGTAGTAGTAGTAGTAATATCTGGCACCTACTTTATGTTTTAAGGTAAGAGTTCTTAATCTGGAGTTGGTAAACTTTTTTTTGTAACAATATTTTGATATAATTTATTTGCCTTGTAATTCTATGGTAGCCCAACTGATTAGAGCACTGGCCCTGGAGCCAGGAAGATCTGAGTTCAAATTCAACCTTAGACAGTAGCCATGTGTCACAGGAAGTCACTTAACCTCTGTTTGCCTCAGTTTCCTCATCTTTAAAACAGAAATAATTATAGGACCTACGCTGGAAGATGGTTGTGAGGATCAAATGAAATAAAATTTGTAAAAAATACTTTAGTACAGTGTCTGGCAAATAGTAAGTACGATATAAATGCTTATTACCTTCCCATTTAAGAGCCTGAAAAACAAATGCTTGATCACATGGGTTGATGTGAATATGATTAAGGATGTAGACTCTAAGTGATCACCCTAATGCAAATATTAATAATACAGAAATAGGTGTTGATCAATGACACATGTAAAACCCAGTGGAACTGCTTATTAGCTACAGGAAGGGGTGCGAGGAGGGGAGGGAAAGAACATGAATCATGTAACTATGTAAAAATATTCTCAATTAATTCATTAAATAAAAGTTTTCAAATCATAAAAATAAAAATAAATTAAGAGCCTTATTCTTCACTAGACTGACCATGACACACAAAAAAGGCTAAAAAACACACTTTCAGACTTATAAATATTTCATGTTAGTCACTCTCCTTCCTCAAAACATCTTTCACTTACTTATGAATGTATATGTTGTATTTATCATGTATTTATGCATTTTTATTTTTATTTATCATGTATTTTTTTCTAAACCCTTACCTTCTGTCTTAGTATCAGATCTATGGCAGAAAAATGGCAAAGACAATGCAATCAGGGTTAAGTGACTTGCCCAGAGTGTTACAGCTAGAAAGAATCTGAAGTCAAATTTGAACCCAGGTCTTCCTGACTCCAGGATGGAGCTCCATCCACTGTACTCCCTGGCTATCCCAGGATAAAATCTTCTTGAAGACAAGAGCTAGTTTCTTTTTTTCTTTTTTCTTTCCAGGCACATAGTTAGTGAGCCACAAATGTCTGCTGAGTTGGGATGAGTTTGTGAAATGGCTAAGATTTTTGGTCATTTCTACCTCATATACCAAGTGTTCATGTGGCTTGGAAGGCTTCTGGAAAACCTAAGCCTTGGCCTGGAGCCCAAACTTCCTTGTCTTTTTAAAAACTGGTCAAGATAGAGAAGAGATTTGGGACACAGATTTGTGCTTTTAGCAACTTCTTTGAAGTGACAGGACATGTCACTATGGAGTGGACCAAGCAAGTCTCTTTAAAAAAATGAAAAGTTGTCACTTTTCATGCATTTCCATTATTAAGCGAAGCTGCTACCCCATGTACCTATCATTTTAACCTCCCTGTGTGTCCAAATTATACACTAGTTTCCTAGAGAATAGAAAATCGAGTTGTCAGTTCAAGCCTATTTAGAGCAATGCCTTAAACCTTCTCTGGGCCTAAAGAGGTGGCAGAATTTTGTAAATTCAGGTCCATGAAAAATGGACCAAAGTAGGAACAAAAGAAAAATGGCGGGCCATCTTGCTAGCTGGTTCTTGAAATTTGTGATGGAAGCAATATCTGGAAAAAAGTCAATCTACATAGCAAATCCTGAGTAAGGTATCCTATGTTCAGTGTGCTGAATTCAGATCACTTGAACATTTATTTGTTACCTACTATGTACAAAAGAGGGAGAGAGGCAATCAGCCCCTCCTTGGTTGGAGATCAGGAGTCAAGTACTACCTTTAGCCCTCAATACCTGTGTAACCCTGGTCATGCCACTTAACCTCTAAATCTTCTAGATCAGTGGTGTCAAACTCCAATACAACCATATCCTTGTGGATAGTAGATTGACAGAGAAAATCATAAATTAGCAATATCTATGTCATTATATTTTAATCTATTTTGTTAAATACTTCTCAATGACATTTTAATCTGGCTCTCTTTGATATCTTTACTCTAGTCTCTAAGACTATTTTTTTGAGATTTTATTTTATTTTTTATATTTAAAGATATTTTATTTTCCCAATTACACGTAACATTGATAATTTTCAATGTATACTTTCTAAAATTATAAGATCTGAATTCCCTCCCTCCCTCCTCTCAGAGATGGTAAGCAAGCTGATCTGGTTATACATATATTATCATGCAAAAAGTACTTCCATGTTGGTCATTGTTGTGAGGGAATATTCATATAAAGCCAAAACCACAAAATAAAATCACGAATAAGCTAATGTGAAAAATAGTAGGCTTCGATCTGCATCCAACTCCAACAGTTCATTCTCTGGAGGCAGAGAGCATTCTTTGCTAAGACTCTAATTTGAAAAGAAAAGGACAATCTGTATCAATTCCCTACAGCAATTATGATTTCATTATCCCCTATGGTCAAAGCTCTATGTCACTGATGGTATGGTTGTTTTTGTTCATTTGTTTTCAGTCATGTTCAACTCTTTAAGTCCCCATGTAGGGTTTTCTTGGGAAAGATATTGGAGCAGTTTGCCATTTCCTTTTCATTTTACAGGTGAGGAAACTGAGGCAAATAGGGTTAAATGACTTACCCAGGGTCACACAGCTTGTTAGCATCTGAAGTCAGATTTGAACTCTGGAAGATGAGTCTTTCTGAGCCCATTCCTGGCCTCTATTCTTTGTGCCACCTAGCTACCCATCACGGATGTTACAAAGCCACAAATGAAACAGTCTCTGTCCTTGAGGTGTTTATATTCAACTATGTGATATCAAGTCTAAAGTATATCCATATATGTAAATAGTGAAAACCCTTAAGGAAAGAGAGAACACTCAGCTGGGAAGCAGGGAAAGCTATATAGAGTCAATGACACTTGAGCGAAGTCTAGAAGGAAAATAGAAATCAAAATGGAAGAGATAAAGAATTCATTCCATATATGGGCCCTGATCTGTGGATATGCACAGAGAATGTCAGCAAATCATGTTCCAATTTTGCTGAAAAAGTACATTATACATATTCATGTTCAGGGAGCAGAATTAGAGTTTAGAAGCATTATGAAATGCAAATTAGAGCAGTTTTTTTTTAATCTAACACGATGTAAAGTGGGTGCTATAATGGATAAAAGGCTGATCTTGGAATGAAGAAGACCTAGATTCAAGACGTGTGTCTAATACAGAGCTATGGGACCTGAAGTAAGAAATTTAGCCAATCAGGCATCCTTTCTGAGACCACAAGTCAGGGATTCAATGGCAATTTGTATCAGTGGAGGATGTTTCCAGAGTGCAAGCTAGTTACCCCACAGATGAAATCACAATTCCAGAATTCCCTCTTCAGAACAAATTTTAAAAGCTGAACATGTTTCTGGAGTAGACTATGTTAGATAGGAATGTATTACATCTGAGAGTGTCTAATGAAGGAATAAGTCTTTTATTAAGTGAGTTGGGGAGCTCATCTTATTAGATCGCACATTTAGAACAGGAAGGAGTCTAAGAGGGTGGCTAGATGGGCCAGTAGATAAAGCACTGAGCTGACTGGAGTCAGGCAGACCCATCTTCCTGTGTCCAAATTTGGCCTCAGACATTTACTAGTTGTGTGTCCCTGGGCAAGTTGCTTAACCCTGTTTGCCTCAGTTTCTTCATCTATAAAATGAGCTGGAGAAGGAAATGGCAAACCACTCCAGTATTTTTGCCAAGAAAACTCCAAATGAGGTCAGGAAGAATTGGATAATACTGAAACAAATGAACAATGACAATTACCTCCCTGTCCATCCCCATTTTACAAATAAGGAAATTGAGGCTCAAAGACATTAAGTGATTTTCCCATGGTCACATAGGTAGTAAATGTTTAGGATTTTATCCCAGATTGAAGTCTTCACAATCCAATACTCTTTCCATTGTTAACAGACTGACTCCTGACTTTGGAATCATGATGTTATCTTAATGCTTTCAGTGTAAAGGTGTCTTTCAAAGGAGTTAAGATGGAATAGAGCAGTGCTTCTCAAATGCAAGACTTCTTTATGCTCTGAAAAATTAAGAATTCTCTAAAAAGCTTTTATTTGTGTTGGTCATCACCATCAATATTCACTGTATTAAAATATCCCCCTGAAAACATATCAAGAATCCTCAGGAGTCTTTGGACCATACTTTGAGAACCCCGGGTGAAGAGAAGAGAGCCTTGGACCTGGAACTGAAAGTCCTTGCTTGACTTGGCACTGACACTAATTAGCTGTGCAGCTATGAACAATTTCGTTAATTTTTCTGAATCTCTCTCATCTGCAAGATTGGGTATTCAATGTTTATATAACTGATTTCACAGGGTTCTAAGGATGCTATTTTGTAAACCGTAACACTTTATGTAAATTTTGATTTATTGTTATTATTCATACAAGAAGATGATGCTGCCTGATGGAAGTTCTATTCATGCATGCAGGTGTGCCGGAAAGGACTGTGAACATGTTTTTAAAGCACTGTTTTATGTAAGCATCTCAGAATAAGCTGCTTTTATGCCCAAGTTAGGATTTACTTTTACTGGAGAATCAGTCTGGTAGAGTTGGTAACACATTATACTTGGTAAGCAGGAAGACTTGAGTTTGGATCCTGGGTAAGTCACTTAACTTCATTCAGACTCATTTTCCTGATCTGTAAATGGGGATAGTAATCACATCTGTCTCGCAGAGTTGTTGTGGATATCCAGTGAGATAAGTCTATTGTACAATTTGTGAACTTTAAAACATTATGTAAATCTGAACTATTATTATTTTCGGTCAGTTTACAAGCATTTTTTTTTTAAATTAAGCCTTTACTATATGTCCAGCACTGAACTAAGTGCAAGGGATACAAAGAGAGGCAAAAAATTCTTCCTGCCTTCCAGGAACACACATTCTAATCAGGGAAACAAAAGGATCTGAACTGGGTAGATGGAGGGCAATCTCAGAGGTAGGTTCAGGGCAAGAGAGGGAAGAGGCAGGACCAGAAACTAAGAAAGTCCTCCTGTGGAAGGTGAGACTAGAGTCAAGTGTCAAAGTAGGCTGGAAGGCAAAGATGAGTACAGAGAACCTTCCATGGATGGGGGACAACAATTAAGATCTAGTTTACTAGGGAATCACTAAGCATACCAACAAGAGTGAAAGGAATAAATTGAAACCCGTCAGGATTTGGAATCAGAGGATCTGAGTTTGAATAACAGTTCTGTCACTTACTGTGTGACCTTAGGAAAGTCATATTACTTCACTGGATCTCCACTTCCTCATCTATAAAACTAGAGAAGTTATCTAAATGATTTCTAATATCACTAGAAGCTCCAAATTTGTGATCCTTAGCCCTCTTCTAAAAAAATTCTAGCATTCCAATTCTAAGAATCAAAACATATCCTCATGGAATCATGATATATTAGGAGAAGGGAATTAGAGATCATCTAACTCTGTCCTATCATTTTATATATAAATAAACTGAGAACCAGTGAAATGAGGTAACAAAGATTCCATAGATAGTAAATGATAGAAGCAGGACTTAAAGTCGTGTAACCTGATTTCTAGTGTAGGTGTAATTTCACTACACCCAAGATTCATCCTTCAGGAATTTCTAAGAGCAAAGTTGTTGTTGTCCTTGATGTTATTTTCAAAATTTCAGCTGAAAGGGATTCTCAGAAATCCAAAAAGTATTTGAATAGTTTCCATATGAAAAGAACTATAACAGCCTCCCTTAAGTCATAAGAAAGAATATTTTTCAATGTCTCAAAATGAAGTTCAATCTCTCTGCTACTATCTAGGATTCTCAACCTATTCCTGAAGCATTAGTCAATCAGCTAATCTTCATGTATAGAGTATATGGGTAGGATCATGGGTGGAAAAGACTGGGAGCAAACCTAGTCCCACCCTTTCTGGTTCCATCTGGAAGTATCTCTTGAGTTCAACTTTGATCAGCTAAAAAGAAGAATCCTTGAAGAGAGTAGTCAAAGAGGGATTGAATGTTTTGTTTGTTTGTTTGTTTTGAAATTAAAAAGACTTCTTGTTTTTATTTTGGAAACATTATTCCCAAAACACATTTCCAGTGCGACAATTCCCATCCACCATATTACCTCAATGTTAACAAAAATTAAAACACATGATTCAGTGGTCAATACATGTAATTCTCCTTTTATACTTTGAAATTTAATAATATAAAGGGAAGATGTGTTAGTAATCTGGAATCAACATTATCCATGACATCTTTCCTGTGTGTTTACTATATCTGAGTTGTATGGTTCTTTTCTCCTTTTATTTATATTAAGGTTGCTGTTAATGCTATACTGAAAAAGTTATAGGCATCTTTCTATGCTAAAAAGTCTATGCTGATTTTTATCTTTATAAGAAAAAAGGTGACTATAATTGTGTTCTATCATCATTCAATATGACACTTAGATATTAACTGAGTCAGTCTAACAAATGAGTAGGTACTCTATGGTCTTAGTCAATACAAGATTACTTTTCTTTTGAAGAAATGTTTAGTGAAAACATTTCAATTGTGACCTTTTAAAAAACTCTGTCCTCTGTTGAAGAGCCTATCAAATTATATTTAAGATAATTCTTGGGTGTTCATAGTTTTTAAAAAATTTTTCATGTTTATACTTGGCATTTCAATTTAACAAATACCTTCTGTCTTTTATAGCTTATAACTTTTTTTTATCATTGAAGCTCTTTACTTAAGCCAATCTTAACACCAGTTTTCCCAATATTTATGAGTAATGCTTTTTATTAGATAACAGTTAAGATCCTCGAAGACGTCACATTCTTTTTTTTTTAAACCCTTCCTTCCATCTTGGAATAAATGCTAAATATTAGTCTCAAGGCAAAAGAACAGTAAGGACTAGGTTATTGGGGTTAAGTGACAAGTGTCTGGGGCTAAATTTGAGTCCAGGACCTCTCATCTTTAGGCTGGCTCTCAATCCACTGAATCACCTAGCTGCCTCCCAAATTCACATTCTTTTAAGAGAGACAAAAGATTTCTTGGCTGCAAAAAGTAAAAAAGCAAAAACTCCGTCAATTTTAAGACTTGTTTACTGAAGATTTTCATTTTTCACTTTTCTTCTCCCTACTAATCCATCCTGATTTATTAAGACATTAATCTTTTACATAATCCAGGTTGGAAATTTCAGTTCCAATGGAAATAGATGAGTTATCATTATTGAACCCAGATGCCTATATTCTACATACTCAGGTACACAAGTCATTTTTGATAGTTATATTTCCTGTCCACAACTTTCATATTGTAGAATCTACTTCCAAACAATATAGTAGGACCCAGCTTATCTAAGCTTTCCAGCGTTCCAGTTAACCATAGTTCAACCCCTGCCCCAAAGTGAAAGAGCAGGAAGCTCTGGAAGTCCCATACTCCAGTGGTCTGCTCCTGTCCCCTATCTCTTCTGCTTTCATTTTAACTGTTTAAGAGTTTGTTTGTTGGGCAAGCAGAAGGCAGTGGAACCCAACAGGTATATATATATAAAACTGTACTCTCCTTTACAAGTTCACTAATTTTAATCTCATCTAATTTTAATTTCCATATTCATGACCTTCTCCAAAAAAAAACCAAACCACCCCTCAACAACAAAAGATATTCTCTCATACTATACTGAGAACTAAATACGAGACCAAAAGGAAAATGGCTATATTTATTCAGAAAACAACAGTACAGTATGTATTTCTTCACAGCCTCCATTAAAGAGAGTGTCTTCAGGTATGTAGAATCAATAGCTTAATGGCCAGGTACTGCTTTTGGAGAATGATCAATAAGTTCTTTATCAAGAGGTGGTTAATGAAACCAGGGTCCATCACCTCTTCTTCATATAAGTCTGTTTCTCAGTACCTGAACCTCAAAGTAGTCTTTTCAGCTTCTATTTGAAGCATGGCCATGCTTCTTTCATAATTCTTTTCAAAATTTTCATAATCATAATAAGGAATCTATCAGGTTATAGGGTTCTTTATAGTATTCTAGAAAGTAGAGGGCTGGGATTTCATCCATTATTATATTTACCATTGTTATGCTGACTGCTACTGGAATCCCAGCCAATGATAAATAATCTTTCAATAACTTAAAAAAATCTTCTGTCATAAAATCCAGAAGGCTTAATGACAAATTTCCCCATGGTCTCCATTCTGCCAGGTCACGACACTTGGACCCAGGACATTCTTGGTCAACAAGCCACTGAGGCACAGCTCTGGCCTGAGCCCATGATGGGTCAGGGCCACGTTGACTCTTGTCACTACAAAGGTTGAAACCTGCAGCAAGAGGCTCCTTGCTCCCATGGCTGCTTTGGGCATTCCAGGGGAAAGCTAAAAATCAAGTGATCATTGTTTTGTTGGATGAAACAAAATGATAGCTGAACTTTACCTTGAGCACTACATTATTAATATAATATGCATTATCTCATTGCAGAATTTTGTCCATTGTCTGAGAAGTCTATACATAACTGAGAAAATACTTATGGTGGAGATTTTCAAAGTTCTTAGGGTAACTCCAACTTAAGACTTTCCTCCTTCTAAGCAGAAATGTCTAGATAAGAAAAATCTAAAATAATAAAAATTGTTTCTCCAGATTCATACCTAAAATATAGAATGGAGAATTTTCTTCCATATCCCTTACCAACTGATTCCCAGGTAAGAAAGACTTCTATGGAAGCATCAAGGCAATTTCCTAATGCCTTGTTATCTCTCCTTTATCTCTTAAATGGAGATGTATAGTTTCTCATTCTCTTACACCTCATCCTGGGTCACCTAATATGACAATTTTTCTAATAAAACTGTCCTTCCTGAAGAAAATAATATTCCCTAGCTAATCCTTTATGGTTGGCTCAGGTCCAAAATACTATAATTGTTTGGCTCATTAGACTAGGTCTCAGTGCCACCTTCTAGATATTCTGTCCTCTTAGGCTAACTAATACTAAATCTTACAAGTAGATTCTCTTAGAATTTGAAATGTGGTTGACATTTACTAGAGAATTTCCTACTAATTCTCTGCAAGATCATAAGATATCATGGAATACAGAGTCAGAAGTTACCTCAAAGGTCTCGATATCCAACTCCCTTGTTTTATGGAAATAAAAACCAAGAACTAAGAAAATCAAGTAACAACTGAAGATCCAGAAAAGAAATTTCTTACCACCAAAAGCGGTAAGTGGTAATGGGTAAGAAGTCTTCGACACTATCAAACGTTTTAGTATTGTAAATTCATATGGGAAATGATGTTAAAGAAGATGTGTCAGCATCTGCTTTGGTGCTGGACCTTCAGTTCCTTTCAGCCTGACATGAAGCTGAAACCTTCCATATCTCTTCTGTCTCCAAGTAGAATGCGGATTCCTTGAAAGAAGCGTGTTTATTTTTATATTTCTATGACTAGAGCTTAGCACAGTATTTGCAGATAGCAAGAATTTATTAAGTGCTCATTCATTCATTCCCTGAGGCCACAAAACTAAATGAGTAAATACTATTTATTCAGAGAAGGTAAAGAACAGGTTAAGTCAAATGAGAATTTATTAAGATCTTACTGTTTGCCAGGCCCTGTGGTAAGTGCTAGGACTACAAAGATAGTCAGAAAGGCCAGCCCCCACCCTCAAAGAAGTTATATTTTAAGGAATTAAGATAATATATAAAAAGAAACTGAAAAAGAGATGATTAGGAAAGGGGGCAGGGTATGAGGCATAAGCGTGGTAGAGAAAATCCAGACTAATGCAGCCTGGAGAGGAATGAAGATATGAGTAACCTGGGCAATCATCTTAGAAAGGCTATTCTGAGAGGAATTAGCCAAATTTAAAAAAAAAAAAAAAAAAAAAAAAAAAAGGCCACGGGGCAGCTGGTACTTCCAGTGTGCAAAGTCCAGGAGTGAAAAGAACTTAAAAGATGAAAAGATTTAACCTCTTAAATCAACTTCATTAAGTCATGATGATAATCTAAACTCTTTCTTCTGTGAAATGAGACTGTCATGGCAATTATTTTTAGAAAACATCTTTTTTTTATTTTTTTTTTTATTTTTAAAACCTTAACTTCTGTGTATTAGTTCCTTGGCGGAAGAGTGGTAAGGGAATGGGGGTCAAGTGACTTGCCCAGGGTCACACAGCTGGGAAGTGTCTGAGTCCAGATTTGAACCTAGGACCTCCCGTCTCTAGGCCTGGCTCTCAATCCACTGAGCTACCCAGCTGCCCCTGGAAAACATCTTTTTTTTTTTAAAGAACTTTTATTCATGTTCTCCTGGACTCATAAGTTCTAGACACTCAAAATATCTTTTTGATAGCAGCAGGGCTCAGTTTTTTTTATTGAGTTTCAAAAACCTTTTTTTTCCCCCCTCTTTGATGCTTTTTTTATGGCATTGGAATAGCCTATATTTTTTCCTTTCCTTCTTAAGGACACTGGCTTTATTTCTTTATTCCACTTTCTTCTCTACTATCCCATTTTTCAATTTAGCTTTTAAATGTCAGCTTCAGCCTTCCACTGGATCTTTAGCCTGCTGGGTTGGTTTTCTGTACATAATCTTCCTCTTTTCTCTTTCTCTGGCTCCTCTAAAGCATGTACCAGCCCATAACATTCATGCACTATCTTTTCAGAATTTACTAATAGTACTTCCACTCTTCTTCTTGCTCTATATATTAATGGTTAATACTATATATACTGGTACCTAGAGATAAATTTAGATTATTTGTTTGTTTGGGAATTAACATTTCTATACCTTTCTAGAATTTTTACAGGTTTAAAAAACATATAATACCCAATGTCTTCAATTTATCCCCTATATGGATTGTTTAGACATAGGTGTTTGCATACTGACTTCCCCATTAAAATTAGAGCCTCTTGAAAGCAGAAACTGTTTTTAAAAAATGTGCTTAATCAAGTGCATGATTATAGTAGGCACTTAATAAATTCTTATTGGCAGATTCACAAGTAGCCATTCCTATTGTGTTTTAGGATTATATTCTACATGATATTATTCTGTCAGCAAGTCAGTAGACACGTATTAAGTGCCTACTATGTGCCAGGCACTGAATGATCCCAAGTGCTGGGAATACAAAGAAAAGCAAAAGACAGTCTTGGCTCTCAAAGAGCCCCCTCAGGAAACTCACCTACAAAAGACTTTTGAGGTCCCATCAGTGTCTATGATTCAGAAATTCCTTACTTGAAAATTTGACTTTCTCCATCATGTAGATGTAATAAAGATAACATTTTTAGCTGATTTCACTCTACTACTATGAAGAATGATGATAAATTAGCCAATCAGAAGACAAATGAATAAGTATTTGTGAATCTTACTAGGTACTTGGCACAGTGCTAAATGATAGGAATAAAAATCCAAAGGAAAGATAGTCCCCACCCTCTAAGAGTTTATGGTCTGATGGAAGAGTTCTTAGATACAAAGTGATGGCTTCCATGTCAAAGAAGGAAGTGTATACCGTTGGAAAGAGCACCAGGTCTAGAGTCAGGAAGACATGTGTTCAAATCTGGTCTCAGACAGTTGCTTGAAAAGTGTGTATCACAATGTCTGGCACACAGTGAATTCTATGTAAATGTTATCAACCATTATCATTATTAATAAATAGGTCCAAAAATCCTAACATGGAACCCATTGCTTCAGCTATTGGGCAGAACTATGGTTGGTCTACCAACTCCTTAAGGAAGAATGCATACAACTGGGAAATAATAATCTATTATTATTATAACATTACATATCTAAAATTATATATTATATTTTCCTACGCAAAAACAACTACCCATCTCTCCACAAGTTTATTATTCATGGTGCCTAATCCTGAGTCTCTGAAAGGAAGGAAACCCACCAGCATTATAGTGTTTACTATGTGCCAGGTACTACAGACTTTGACAGGAAGCATTTTATTATGCAATGATTCAAAGATAAAGAAAACAAAGATAAAGAAAAAAGCATAGAAACCCAAGGCTAACAAAAGAATTGGGGGAAATGGAAGGGAAGATGTCTTTGTAACTGAATAGCAAAACTGTTCTGAATGTCTCTGGGAAGAACATATTTAGAAAAACAGAGAAATAAATATTGTCCTTTTATAAAGACGTTTGAACTGTGAAATGTAGCAATAGTCCTCTCCTGAGGAAGGAATCTTGGCCAGAAAGAAGATAGCGAGCACTTTCATTAGGCCTAAATTTACCTCTTTGAAATTAATTTATACCAATTATTACTAGGTATGTACCCTGGCACCAAAAAGAACAGGTTGAATACCTTTGCAAAGAATCACAAGAATAAAGAAACTCAGTTAGAAGGAATCTCAGTGGCCATCTCACCTAAGCCATACTGCCTAAAAGAATCCTTTCAACATCATACTCAACAGATCTTGAAATATTTCAAGAAATGTATCAAATCCTCCCTAAGACTTCTTTCTAGTTACTAAATGTTCAAAAGCCACCTTTTGCTGTATGTAAGCTTTCTTGAAACTATTGTTCCCTTTTTTTTAATCCTAAGTAGATATAGATTGTTTCTTATTGGTGTTGCATGTAAGATCCTTCTGTCCATCCTTAATTTCCTAACTCACTCTGAGATTCTCCCTCTGGTTGAATAATGCCTAATATTTGACCTCATGCAACACAAAGGAACAAGAGTTAAACATAGTTACAATGATTTCTTCACCAAAAAACAAATTGCATAGTCCCATAATTTCTTGAAAGTTTTTTTCATATAGGTTTTTACGTAATTTACATAATAATAGAAAACACCCCTATAGAATTATGTTCATAGTTTCTTTCAGTGACTGACTTATTGATCACTTGTGCTAGTTTATTAAGAGTACTAATATAGCTATCCTGTTAATAATCTTGTAATAAAAACAATGTAAAATCAACTTCCTTAGAGATTTAAGTTCATTTTTTAAGAAAGAGAGAGAGGAAGAGGGAGAGAGAAGCTAAGCTATTGCCGTTAGAAATTATATAACTTCACAGTGTTTGACAGACTACATTTCTCAAATTTTAAAGGAGAGTTTTTTTTAGACTTTCTCTTTTCATGAAAGTGACCAATATTACCTTAAAGAGTTCAGCACAGTTATGTTTCCTCACAGCAATCACAATAATCTTGGGAGGAAGATATTATTATTATTTCTATTTTGCAGATAAGGAAATTGAGGCAAAAAAAAATTAAGTGACTTGTGCAGGGTCACACAGCTAGTAAGCACTGGAGACTGGTATCTCTGGAGTCCCAGAATCTATACTCTTGATTTTTCCTTCTAAATAATTCTAAAATTTATCTTTGTTTTCTTTAATGCATTTAAAAATTTTATTCATATCATTTAATTTTTACATCATCTTTATTTCCTCATGCATGTCTTTTCTCTCTCCTGCCTAGCAAGTTATGGCTTGTAACAAAGAATGAGAAGAAAAAAAAAAAAGAGGAAGAGAAGCATTTCAGCAAAGTTAGCCAACCTCTGGTGTCTGTTTCCCAGCGTATGTAACATTCCATACCCAAAGCCCTTCACTTTTCTGTAAAGATAGTCCATTCCTTTCCATTTTCACTGCAATTGTTCTCTAGTCTTTATTATCTCTTGCCAATTTGGGGAGACTAAAATATGATTTCACTGCTGTTAAGAGAATCCCCAGAAGGAAATATTAATATTATAAATAAAAGCCAACATTTAGATAGTACTGCCTTTATTCCAGATATTATGCCAAGCAATTTACAATATTATCTCATTTGATCATCACAACAATCTTGCGAGGTAGGTACTATTATTATTCCTATTTTACAGATAAAGAAACTGAGGCAAACAGAAGTTAGGTGATTTGTACAGGGTCACACAGTAAGTACCTGAGACCACATTTAAACTCAGTTCATAATGGGTCTAAACTCCATCACTGGAGCAAGCCTGGAACCCAAGACTTCATAACTGAAGGGTTGACTTGGCTTTAAAATCGTATTCTGCCTATGTAATGATAATACTACTGAAATGACCTCTTTAAAAAAAAAAACAACAACAACAACAAAAAAAAACTCTTAACTTCTGTCTTAGCATAGAGGTAACCCAGGACTTCCCCAAATGATCTCTTAACTGATAGTCCTGGTCTCCAATATTTCCCACTCCAAATCTTCTTGCATTCTACTGACATACCATTCTTCCTAAAACATTACACAAATGACCTCCAACCTCAATAACATATCTTAAGTTGTTGCCATTCCAGAGAGAATGGCACTTTTGTTCTGGCTGGAATGCAAAGCCACCAGAGATTTGTTGTTGGCAAGCCTGAAAACTAAAGAGAGGTCCCCAGTTCTAGCTTCGAGCTCTATCTTGCCCGGAGGTTTATTTAATATTCCAGCTGGCAAACTGAAGAGCTCATGTCTTTGCACGAGGATACACACTTTCACATACATTATTTCATCTGGTCCTTACCCAAACCCTCCCTAATAGCCAGGGTAGGCATATAATCTGCTCATTTATAATGTTTAGGAGGGCAGGGACTATATCTTATTTATCTTTAAGAACCTCAGCCCAGTCGTCTTTTAAACACAATAAACAAATTAATGTCAAATAGAAACAATCTGAATCATAAATTTGGAACTGGAAACTATCCAATCAAGCTTCCTCATTTAACGGATGAGGAAACAGACGCAGAGAAATTTAGTGATCCGTGCCTAGAGTCAGCCGGCTAGTAAATGTCTGAGATGGATCTGAATTCAGGTTCTCCTGATTCCACATCCAATGTCCATTCCCCCACCACAAAGTGTTGCTGGTACTCCTATAGTACCATTTGGGGGATTAAAAACTGAAATAACAACACCAAATCCCTTTTTCGGGTATTTGAAGAAAAACCAAGACCATTACTCTTACTTAAAATTCCCACTACCTATAGGATTAGTCCAGAGGTTTTTAATCTGGTGTCTGAGATCCTGATTTTTAAATATTTGTTTACTAGAGTTCAACATAACTGGTTTCTTTTGCAATTCTATGTGTTTTATTTTATATGTTTAAAAATATTATTCTGAGAAGGAATAAACGACTTTCATCTGACTGCCAGTGGGATATATGATAGTTAATATCATAAAAGCTAACATTTATATAAATAATACTATGCCAGGCACTGCGCTAAGTGGCTTTTAAAATAATTTAAACAAATATCAGCTCATTTGATCTTCCCAACAACTCTGGGAGGAAGGTGCTATTTTTATCTCCATTTTAAAGATGAGGAAACAGGCAAATAGAGATTAGGCACTCTTTTCCCTATTTTACAGATGAGGAAACTGAGGCAACAGATGTTTGGTGCCTTTTTTTAAGGTCACAAAGCTAATAGGTATATGAGGCTAAATCTGAACTTGTGTCTTTTTTGGCTCTAGTTCCCATTCTGTGCCATCAAGCATCATAACAAAAAAAAAAAAAAAAGGCAGGAACCCTTCTCTTCATCTGACATGCAGTCCGCATATCTGGCTCCAACCTTTCTTTCCAGATGTGCCACCAACTCTTCACTTTCCCAAACCCCTCTGCTCTGTAGAAAACTGACCTATTTATTTTTTCCTGAACACATCCTCCACTTGGCCTCTCAGGCTTTGCTCATGCTGTTTTTCCCACTTAGAATCACTTCTCTTTTCTCCACCTTTCCAAATCCTCTGAATTCTTCAAGACTCAGCCTAAGAGAAATTGTTAGACAAAGAAAAATCATGCTGTGCTCCTGAAATAAACTGAGCATATTCTGCCTTTCCTTTGCATTCCATCTTCAGTTTTCACCAGCAACTCTTTCCAAGAGAACACTCTGTATTTTATCTATCTATCCCCAGACACATTTAGCATCCTTTATTTTCAAAGGTGATCCTTTGCCCTTAGGGGCCATGTTTTGAAATGCAGGCTGTGCAATAATAATAGCTAACATTTATATAACACGTTAAAGTTGGCAAAACAATTTATATATGTTACCTTATTTGATCCTCCCAAAAACTCTATAAAGTAAGTGAGATTATTATCCTCATTTTACAGTCGAAAGAGAAATTAAGTGATTTTTCCATGGCCACATGGCTTCTAAGTATCTAAGAGAGGATTTGAATTTAGGTCTTCAGTACTCCAAAGCTAGCACTGTATCTACTGGGCAACCTCTGTATTAGAAGAAGTCCTAAATGTATAAGCAAGTGAAATAGCATTGTGAATACAGCACTTGGTTTTGAATCAAAAGGACTTGGGTTCAAATCCTCCCTCTCTCAAGAGCAATGTATGCAAAGGTAACATCTCTGCACCTTGTGGAGATTAAAATTAATATCCAAGAACTAAAGTTTTATTAATAATAAGCTAACATAAAAAACTAGAGTAAAAAAGTGCTAAACTAATTCAGCCCGCTCGCGAGAGCAAAAGAGGAACAGAGCAGAGCTACTGAACTTATAACCTGATGGTGCAAACGTGGAGGCGCAGGAGAGATTAAAGGGAATTTTGGGAAATACTAAGGGACTTATGGGGGATGAAATCCAAGTTTCAAAATCTCCATTCATACAACTTCCTTTCATATCATGCTTACCTTATATGATGATTGTAAGACTCAAATGAGATACCATTTTATGGGGCAGAAGGCTGCAATATGGATGTGAGAATTATGATGATTCTTTGAATCCCAAAATACCCTTCTTGGAGTGTTCTTGTGAAGATCTATTGAGATAATGTCTATAAAATTCTTTACTGAATTGTTTTCCAAGGAGTGGGGAGTACTTTGGACCAAGTCACCCATGTTCTCTAGCCAAACACCCACTCGTGCCCACAGGTTGAGAGCAGAGTCCATGGACTCTCTCTAGAGTACACATTGGTCTTTTTATATTCATTGGCATCACGTTCAACCCAAACGAACTCAGTGGCTTTAGACAAACAAACCACTATTGGCTCAAAAGCAGATTGTTCTCTGGAATTAATTTGCTACCTATTCTGCTAGAGAGGTACTTCTGGCAAAGCATTGTAAAGAGGAAGTATATTTAGAAGACTGTAGGGGACTCAGTAGAGTAATAGGATTTTTTCATGCTTCATGTTTTAAACTATGGACGTGCTGAGAACAATCAATATAAAAGATTATAGCATCGTCTGAGAATTTGCATTAGAGTGACTAATTAATAAGGGTTAGCAAGGTGACAACTAATTAGCCAAATACTAAAGGTGCTCAGACCTTGGTTAAAACATCCCTGCCTCTTTAGAAAGACTTGAGTTCAAATTTCTCCTCAGACACTCACTGGCTATATGACTCAGGGGAAATTATTTAACCCTGTTTGCCTCAGTTTCTTCTGTAAAATGAGGTGCAGAAGGAAATAGCAAACTCTTGAACTTCAGTCTAGCACCAAAACTATGCTATTAAACTTTTCTCTTTAGGCATCTCAAACTCAAAACATCCAAAAAAGAGCCTCATTATCTTCTCCCAAAACTCAACTCTCTTCCAAACTTCCCTGTTATTTACTGAATGCACCACTATCCTTCAACTCCTCACTCTCACTGTCCCTATATATCTTTTTAGTTGAAAATCTTAGGATTTCTGTCTCCAATATATCTCTTGTAACATATCTCTTCCCGACTCACATAGTCATTAACCATAATTCAGGCACTTATATCTTCTATTGTGCACTATTGCAATAGCCTCCTATTTGATACCCTTAATTCAAGCCTCTCCTCAGCCTTCTCCAACCTCCACACAACTTCCAAAGTGATTTTCCTAAAATACAGGTCTGAACCCATAATACTTACCTTCCCCCCCCTTCCCCCACTGCTCAGGAAATTACAATAGCTCCCTATTGCATCAAGGACCAAATAGAAGCTACTCTGACATTTAAATTCCTTTATGACCTGGCTCTTTCCATTTGACCAGTTTTCTTACACTTTCCCTCCTCCTTAAACTCTGTGATCAAGCCATATTAATTTATTTGCTATTCCTCACAAGTGATGTTTCTATTTCTGATATTCAAGCCTTTGTATACCTGGACCACATTCCATTGTCCCTTCTACTCCTTTGAATTCCCAGTTTCCTTGAAAACTCAATTCAAGGGCCACCCTTTTCACAAAGCCTTTTCTGATCTTTCCTAACTGCTAGTGCATCCCCATCCCAAATTACCTTGTGTTCACTCTATCTATATTTTTAAAAGTATTTACCAAGTGTATGCATTTTCTCTTTCATCAGGATACAAACTCTTGGAGGTCAAGGACATTTCTCATTCTCTCCTAATGGTTCAAATCTTTCTTCTTAGTTTCCTTTTTTGAGTCTTTTAACTTTTGCATTTTGTATCTCAGCATTTAGCACAGTGTCTGGCACACAAATGCTTAGTAAATATTAATTAATTAATTAATTAATTTTAAATATTTGAAAATAGTTAGTATGCCTACCTAAATCTACTCTTCTCTTGGTTGTGTGTCTCTAGTTCCTTCAACCATTTCCCAGATGACTTTGGCTCAAATACTTTCACTATATTTGTTGCTCTCCTTTTAATATTCTCCAGCTTATCGGTGTCTTTCTTAAACCATAATTCTTAGAATTGAAGAAAAATAAAAGGATCAGGAGGAAGTAAGGGCTAAGGCAGGGTTCATGGGAAAAGGAGTATTCTAAGTAGAGAGTGGAATGAAATGTGGCTTCTTGGAATCAAGTTAAAGGTTTTTGGGTTAGGAAAACAAGAGACAGTATAGGATCACACTTAGTCAATATGAATTTGGAGCAATTATTAGGTAGAGGAAGAGGGTTAGGGTGTTAAGTGCTCAACCTTTCACTCCAGGCACCAGCTTGGGGATATTTTTTTCTGGATATTCTGACTTAACAATCTATCCCTCTCATTCTACCTGCTGGCTGTCATTAGTTCTTGTGAAAGTTTTCTGCCTGAATCATTCTGACATAAACACACTTATTGAATTTGTGGCTAGCCCTGAAAACTTATATGTTAGATGAAAAAACAGGATTTTACAAGATCTCAACTGGCTGGGGATATAAACTAAAGCCAATAGGATGAGAGAAGGATACATTTGAAAAGAATGAACAGAAAGTCCTTTCCCTGAAGTTTTATCCCAAAGCTTCATCAAGTCATGGAGGAGACCCTGAGTTCTTGAAGTCTCTGCTATCAGAACATAAACTCTGGCTGGCACTACTAAAACAGAAAGACTTTAAATTGACAACCATGTCTGTTGTGTGAGAAGCAACTTAGCTAAATTCTGAAACTCATCTCACCGATGGCAGCTTCACAATGATGAATTTTCCCACAAGATAGGATAACCACAAAATGATATTTTGACTTTGACTGCAAGATGAAACTGATTCCACTAACTCCATTATTTGCCCTTTCCAAGAAAATCTTAGAGATATCCTTCCTTTTAGATATATATTTTTTGATGTTTTCTATCTTCATTTACAGAAATAATGCTAATATAGATGTGATTTGGTTTCTCCAATATGAAAAGCTTAAAGATCTCACATTAAGAATATCACAGTCAATAGCGGAGGCCTGGGGTCAAGGAGATTTGAGTTCAAATTTGACCTCAGATACTTATTAGCTGCGTGACCCTGGACAAATCATTTAACCCTATTTGCCTGCCTTGATTTCTTCATCTGTAAAATGAGCTGGAGAAGGAAATAGCAAATCACTACAATAGCTTTGCCTAGAAAACACCAAAAGGGGCCATGAAGAGTCAGGAACTACTCAAAACAATTCAACCACAGCCATTCAATTAATGTTTGTGTATATATATTTACATATACATATGTAAATTTGGTATAGAAGATGTACTAAAAACTATGAGATTCTTAGCATCCTTTGTCCTCTTTGGCCCAGTTCACCTCTATCACTATGGAAAGAGGGGTTCACATAGGACTGAAAATCATTTTATAGTTTTATCTACTTGTGATAAAAAAAATATCACTTAGCACCCAATTTTCAACAAGCCCCAAAAATTGTAGCTAAGCTCACATTTGAAGTCCTTTTATATTAATAGAAACTTCCAAGGCCCTTTTCTGGCAAGTACCTTTGAGACCCAAATTCATCTTCATTGCAGGAAGAAGTCTCAGACTAGAACCTTAGCAAAGACCTGAAGCAGGTGATATTAGAGCTACCTCAAGATATTTGAATGGAGGTCAGGAAAAGTTAACTTACTCTGTAGAGTCAGTCTCAGAGGGAAGAACTTGTACCAACGAAAGGACATTTTAGGGACTAAGATTTTAGGTCACGATATGGAAGAGATTTTCACCAGTCAGTTTTTCTAACAATAGAACAGACTGTCTTGTGAAGCTGTGAGTCCATTTGTTGGAGACTTTGTAGAAGATATTCTTTCATTTGGATGGGGGATAACACTAGATGACAGTCACTTCTTGTTCTAAGATTCAATAATGCATAATGCTGGTATTCTAAGTAAAAAGGTCAACCTGTTTAAAGAATATTTTACAAATAACAGAAGGAACTGACATCATCCTGAGCTGCTGTGTGTAATTTAATAAATCTCTAAAGAGAAAGGAAACATTTGCCAAGACCTCAACTTTAAGAAATTAGATCTTTTTAGCAGATCCAGGAAGCCAGAGTAGGAAGCCAACATACCTGTCACATCTTTACTGACAACTACTAAATCTCTGTCTTCACCTCTCGCCCAGCTTCCAGTATCATTAATTCCAATTGCTTACTGAACATATCCATCTGGATGTACTACTAGCTCCTTAAATTCAACATGTTTCAAACTGAACTGATCTTTCCTCTTCTCACCCTCCCTCACCAGTTTCTCCTCTTCCTGACTATGTTATTTATATTAGTGGGCTCACTTCTGATCTGATCACCTAGACTCAAAACCTTGGCATCATTTTTGATTCTTCTCTCATTCTAGGCAAGACTCATTCTAGTCAGGGTTCACCACATTCAATCAGTTACAAGTACTGTCAAATTCTAGCTCAATAATATCTCTAGAATCTCTTCTCTGACATTTAAGAGGCCACCATCTTTGTTCAGGCTTTCATTGCTTCTTGTTTGAACTGTTGTAAAGATCTCTTGACCAGTCTTCCCAAGTCCATTTTCTTCCATCGCCAAACTCTCAGAGCCAATTGCCAGATTAATTTTCCTAATGCACATCTCTGATTATGCCTTTGCCCCACTGAAAAATCTTCACTAGTTCCCCATTAATTATAACACAAAGTACAAACTCTTTACCCTGGCATTCAAAGACTTTCATGATCTGTCCCTGATCTACCTTTCCAACCATACCATCAGAATTCTATTCAATGTTTTCCTTAACATTCTCTAAGTACACACCTGGATTTATTGTTCTTATCTCCTGGCTCAAACTGTTCATTCCATCTAAAATTTCCCAGACATATTCCACCACACCTCAGAATTTTTATCCAATCAAAACCAATCTATTCTTTAAGTTCCAGATTATATAATATTTTCTATGTGGGATTTTAACATTGGGCATCCTTTAATCCATCTTTCTATTCAATGGAAAAATCTCCTCCACAACCTTCCCAATGGGCTTCATGAAGCCCACTTTGTCCTCTCTTATAGTACTTAACATATTTTGGCAATCAGAGTTATTTGCTGATTTGTCTTATTCATCCCTACTACCAGCTTATATGTTAAAAATCTGTAAATTCTTAAGGACAGATCCAAATCTTAATCATCTTTGCATTCCCTGAAGTATCTAGTGTACAATGTCTGCCTAACTGTAGATACAAAATACTGGGGGTCCAAAAGCCATTAGAGCTTAAGACTAGATGAAGACTTTTGGAACCCTGGGTTTTTGTTGAAAGAATAAGTAAAAAATAAAAAATAAGTAAAAAGAATAAGTAAATAAGTAAAATAAAGAAAAAAGACTAAATAAAATATGAAATCCATACTAGGAGGTCAAGGACACAAGCACTGGGCTGTTTTTCTAATTGGGGTGCTGACTTTAGATGAAGGCACACTTTCCTCTTGGAAGTTAGGTAGCAGTAGGTAGAGGCTGAGACTAGAGTCAAGAAGACCAACTTCAGATATTTACAAGCTATATAAGTCACTTCATCTCTGCCTGCCTCAGTTTCTACAGCTATAAAATGGAGGTAATGATACCTCCCAAGTCAAATGAAATAATATTTTAAATAAATATTTCATATATTTTAATATTTACTATTTAAAATAATAGTTTAAAAGTGGTTAGCCTGATGTCTGGCATAGTTAGCACTTAATAAATATCCTTCTTTTCTTTCAGCTCTTAACCCTCTCCTTACTCTTGCGATCAAGAGCAAAAACAGGTTCTTGAGATATTTTTCAGGGTTAGGAATATGGGTTTACAGAGCAAAACTAACCTGCCACTAGAGCTCAGATCTCCTGATTCAGCCTTCATTTAGTGCTCTGCCCTGTCTGACTGAGCTCACTAGCCACTAGCAATGCAATATATCTCTGTCAACTGCTCTTCTTTGAAAGGAAGAAAATAACAAGAGTTATCTTTTTTTTTTTTAAACTAAAAGGGAAAGAGATACAAATGGATAGCCTGGCTTGAAGCCAGGAGTAGAGATTAGCTTGCTTGGGTCTAACCAAGCAGTAACCTAGTGTACTATACACGTGGGCTACTGGTCAATACTCTGAACAACCCAAGAATTTATTGGCAACTAATTTTTAGAGGAGCTTGATTTTTGTAAAATTTCTTTGGCTAAAATAAACTATGTTTCATTTTGGGAAAGGTTAATTATTAGTGAACACGTTTAGTCCCTGAGATCTACTGCTGTATTGTTTCTCTCTTTTGAAATCTGAAAAATAAGGCAAAAATAAACAACAATAATCTCCCCTCCCCCATTTGGTCATATAGCCACACTCCTAGAGAGTATTTAGAAAATATTTAATAATAATATTTAATAAATATAATATATATTAATATACACAAGAATAAAAGAATAATATTTAATAAGTATAAGCAGAATCTACATTTTAAAATTTTATTTTAATTTAATTTTTTTAAACTCTTACCTTCTGTCTTGGAATCAATGTTCTGTATTGGCTCCAAGGCAGAAGAGTGGTAAGGGCTAGGCAATGGGGGTTAAGTGACTTGCCCAGGGTCACACATCTAGGAAGTATCTGAGGCCAGATTTTAATCTAGGACCTCCCATCTCTAGGCCTGGCTCTCAATCCACTGAGCCACCTAGCTGCCCCCTACATATCTTTTTAAAAGGCTAGACTAAGAAGCTATGCCCATTGCAACCAGATATAATGTGAAGGAAGAAAGGAGGGATATATGTACTCATATTGAGTTCCAGGAAGTGGCCGGAGCCAGCTGGGAAGAAGAGGGAGATGTCTCATGTGTCCATGATCGGGCATGAGGGAGTCTTTAAATTAAAATTGGCTGATGAGAGAAGAGAAAAGGCGGGTCATCAGGTGACACATCTGGCTCAGAACCAGAAAAAAAATTTTAGTATGGTCAGTAATGGAGCCAGAGAGGGGACTCCTAGACCAAATGATGCTTAGAGGTGTCTATCCAAAGCCAGCAGGGGGCAATAGAGGGAGAGGTTGTAATGATCAAAGAGACCTACAGTTGCAGCTGAGTAACTCAGTAGATTGAGCCTGGGTTCAAATCTGGCCTCAGACACTTCCCAGCTGTGTGACCTTGGGTAAGTCACTTAGCTTAATTGCTTAGTTCTCTGTGCTTCTGCCTTGGAACCAATACTTAGTATTGATTCTAAGATGGAAGATGAGGATTAAAAAAAAAAAAAAAAAAGACAGAACTGGATGATCCTACCCACAGTGAAGGTTTCTAGAACCAACTCTTCTTGGTACCTCTAGGTAGAAATATATACAAATATATCATTTCTACTAAGCAGAAATTATAGAAAATATACACCACCCCTGTGGTGGCTGTATTTCCAAAGCACCTGCACTTGTACTGGGGTCCCAAATGGACTGCTACATTCAAAACAAGGGTTTTAGGCAGAAATCCCAAAACACATGGGAGAATTCATAATTCTAGAAATAGCCCAATTTTCTGCTTCACCTTGGGAAAGTCACCTAATTTCTCTGGGTGTTTCCTCACTCATGCCCAGACTCACTCTGGGGACTTCTTTTCCTCCTTCTCCTTGCCAGCCTCTTTGCTCCCCCATCCCTTTTCTAGCTCCCTTATATATGTTATCTTTTCTGATTAAAATATCAGTTTCTCGAGAGTAAAAGATGTATTTTTTTGCTTCTGTTTTAATCTCTGATGCTTAGCCCCCTACAGGACACATAATAATGGCTTAATAAATTCTCCACACAGTCCTCCTTTCTTTCTCCCCTTTTTCTCCTTCTTTCTCATCTCTATTTCCCTGTCTCTGTGTCTCTTGACAGATGGCTTTTCTTTTGCCCCAGCATTCTCTCTGTCCTTTAAATCCATGCCTACTTTGCAACTTTAAATCTTAAGTTTAAGTGACTTGCCCAGGGTCTTACGACCAACATGTGTCAGAAGCTAGATCTGGACCAAGATTGTCTCGACACCCAAGCCCCCTCTCATTCATTTTGCCCCCTTACCTCTCCCTTAGATTATTGAATTTGATTTTTTTAGGGAATATGTGAGGTGCAGGATATTTAATAGCCCATGATAGAAAATGAATAATCATAGGAAAGGCATCTTTGGCTATTCCTTTGGATTTATGACAGTCTGATCAAAGTGAGTTGTAGCTGCCCCTCACCCTTGTAAGGATGGGATTTGTGCAAGGGGGATGGGACAAAAGGAGCCAGAGAAGGAGTGACTGACAGTTGGTGACATTTGAGACCAGAGGGATTCTAGGAACAGTCCAGAGAAAGCAGGAGGAGGAAAAGGGCTCCGACAGATGACATCCCAGCTCATATCCAGTCCTGAAGGCTTCCTGAGGATCTTTTTTTGGACATTGATACCCCAATTTCCTGGTTAAAGGCATCCCATTGCTTCTCACCCATCAAGTCTTCAACCATAGAGTCAGCTAAGTTTTTAGACTCCATTTTGAGAGCAATCTCTTAGTTTCCTTCCCACATTACCCATCCTTACAATTATAGATAGGGATAGAAATAGAATAATAGAAATAGAATCAGAAGGAGAAGGGGGGGAAGAAGCTTAGGAGTGGGAAGTGGGAGCCATTAAGGTTCCCATCTAAGCGACAGACTCCATAGGAATAGAGAAGAGGGCACCCCAAATCCCTCTGCCCTTCTTCCCTCCCCCCCAATCCCTGAATTGTGATTAATAAAAGCCATTCATTAGTCAGATAGCATTCCAGAATGCTTGAGAGACAACAAGGGAGGAGGGAACCACAACTTGGTCTGGCTGCCTCCATCTTGGAGCCAGACCACCCACTATGAAGTTGACTGACCTTGGGGGAGGCTTGTGTGAACCCTACCCTCATTCAGAATTGGATTGGGGTACCATATACCTCATCTTATAGGGAAGCCTTGCCCCCAACTCCTGCAGGGCAGCACAACCATCCAGGTCACCCAGTTTTGGGGTGACACCCCCTCGAAGTCTCCCAGTATATATTTGGTGTGAGGGGAGAGCTAAAAGAAAGTCTGACTTCATAGACTTTCTCTGTCTCCCCTCTATCATAACATTGGTTACTTGGCTCTCATTATTATTATTACTGTTTTGGCAGAGGCTCTCTTTATTCTTATACCCCAAAGTTCACAACATGCTATAGCTGACTTGTTCTTTCTTCTACTTTTCCCCTCAAGCCTAAGGAGAGAAAACAGTCTGCTTCTGCTTGCTTCAATCCAGAGAGCAATAATTAGACTCCACAGGATCTGTAGCTAAACCAGATAAGTCATTACTCTTCTCAGAATTTCCTTTCTAATTCATCCATTCTAGTCTTATGTTTTGGAGAGTCAGCACCATTTTCAATGGAGAAAGAGAGTAGCAGCCCTCTTAGCCAAGGTTGCCTAATTCAAGGTCAAAGCCTGAAATAGGTGAGTAAAAATTAAAGTAACTGAGGGTAAAATATGCCTACTTGGCAGAATACATCCCAGTTAGAAATCTTCATTAGAGCAGCGCATGCAGCATGCTGGGTTGTCTGTGTGTTTGTGTGTGCACATATGAGCCAGAGTCTTCAGAGCGAGCCCGCAGCTCATAAATATGGGGAAGGGACAGTTTCTATAGTAACTAAGTGCTAGTTAATGAATACTCAAGTACAAAAACTCATAAGATATTCTTAAAGTGTTGGAGCTGTCATAGGCTTTCAAGTCACTTACATGCTATCCTTTTTAATAGGATTTTTAATGAGCTCACAGATTTGACACATTTCTGTTTAAATTCCCTCAGTCAGGAAGGAAGCTAGCTTTCTGCTGTGTATGTATATACATCCCATGAAAAGTGCTCCTCCTTGCTCTGGGGACCATAAGATGATGAGGGATCCAATGGGAAAGGTTCGAGATCTAGATGGGAAATGTGCCTTTCCACCTGAAACTCCTTTGTCTAGAGCAGTGGTCCAGGTTCAGTGAGCTATTAGGCTGAATCCAGCAATTTCCTATTACCTCTAACAAGGTAAATGTCCCAGATGCACAAAAAAAAAAGCAGCACTGTGTGTTTTTGTAGTGCAGTAACACAAGACTTATTGCTGTTGACTTTTCTGGAGATTTTTTTAATATAAAGCTAGTAGCATGTTTCATCAAAATGTCCAAATCTTCCTAACGAACTCCCATTCCCAATTCTCTAGCATTATCCATCAGCTCCTATCCAATCCCTCACACTCCTGTGATCTGGTGTTTTAAAACAGAATACTTCTCTTCCTTCCTCCTGATCTCTCTCCCTTCCTGGCATCAGGGCCAGAGATTGTGCTACAAATATACTTATGACTGAACAGCATTACTAAGTAACCATTATAATATAAACTGGGGTGGGAGGGAAAGGAGGGTGCACGTGCTACTCTGAAGAAACTAAAAATCATTAGCAAAATGCAGCAAAACCCCAGGGGTTAGCCCAGTTCTAGTTCTTATATAATGATGCATATGCTTGTTGGAAGGTGTAGGCTCTTCAGTAGTGGGTATTGGACACCCCCTTCAGGATTTTGCTAGAATTGTTCAATCCTCAATTGCAGCAGTTTCACAGCATTTTTGGAACTGAACAAGAGCAAAAAGGTCATCTCTTCCAAATTTTCATTTTCTAGTTGAGGAAACTGAGGCACAGAAGAGAGAAGCAACTTGCCCAAAATCACCTTGGTCAGGGCTAAAAAAAATCAAGATCTTTGGATTACCATGTAACCTTAGGCAAGTTATTTAATCTCTGCTTGGCTCAAATTTCTCAACTGTAAAGTAGGAATCAATACCATCTACTTCTCATTGTTGTGGTGAGGACCAATTGAACTAATACTTGTAAAGCACTTCACAAACATTGAGGAGCTATAGGAATACTAGCTATTATTATTATTATTATGATTCCATTTTAAATTGTACAATTGAGCTTTTTCATAAGTTCTTAAATCTTCATTAGGTCAATTTTCTATTAGGAAGCTTATTTATTTGGTTTATTTTTGCTAATAAAAGGCACGAGCTTGGACAAGTAATTTAACCACTGAGCCAAAATTTCTTCTATAAATTGGGGATGATAACATTTTTACAATGTACTCCATAGTGTTCTTTTTTAGAAAGAGTGCTCTGCAAATCTTAAAAGAGGAAACGTGGCTTAGTAGATAAAAAGCTAGTCCTGGGCAATTTGGGTTCAAATTCTACTTCTAATGCAAAATGACTATGTGGCCCTGGGAAAATAGCTCTTTTAAGACTTAGTTGCATATCTGCAATTAATAGAGAGAATTTACTTACTGGAAGTTCCCTATATGCTTGAAACTATAGATCTAGAAAAAACAAAACACCTTAGAGAACAATATAAATCTGAGAAACTATTAGATACGAAATGCAACATGACATGATGGAAGTAACACTGGATTTGAAAGCAAGAAAACCTGTTTTCAAATCTTCTTCCTGCTGTATAAATATTCTAAAATCCAGTGTTTGAAATCTTTTGGAGGAATTTTAGGAGAATAATCTCACCAACACCTTGAATCAGGACGGCTAATCTTTGAAGAGGGTGCCATGGAGATGCCTGTGGAAACCACATGTTGCATCAAGAGATCCAGAATGAATTGAACTGAAGGGGGTTGAACACATTTGTTTTGAATGTAAATTCTTATGCCAAAGGGGAATGGCATTAAGCACCCCTTAATGGCTTTTTGTCAATGCATCTATCAATTTTTGTTTTTGTTTTCTTTCTTCCTGTTCCCCTCTTATTCCCAGGTTGCTGTAATTTTTCCTCTAAAAAAAGTGCAATATTTTATACACCTTTAGTGGAGAATCCTTAGAAGGTATAGGTTGGTTATTTGAAATGATTCATTGGGTAGACTAGGCATATTAATCTCCCAAGACCCTCAATTGGGGAGATTTCAACATGTTTGTCTCCCAATAGAATCACAGGGGGGATTATGAGAAGGGAATTTGTGTGTTGATTTAATCAATCAGAGATTTGAACTTCCCTTCCATTTGTTTTGAATTTGAGTCAATTGGCAACCACAAAATTGATCCCCCAGGAACTGCCTTCCTGGGTGGTGCCAGGCTAATTCTGGAACTGGGATTGGTTCCTGGGGAGTGATGTAAGAGAGCTAGAGGGTATAGTAAAGATTTATAAGATGATACCTAGCAGGAAGCTGGGGGGGTGTATTTTCTGAGGCTGATATTTGAAGACAGACACTGAGTTGTTAGGCTCTGGATTATTAGCCTCAGAAATTCTTCACCTCCTTTCTATATCTCTCTTATTTTCTTTTTCTTACTAATAAATCTAGCTATTAACAGTCTTGTGACTTAAGAGTTAATTACAATTTTGGCAACCACCCATTCTAACCATTATACTACTTATATATTATGATAATATATAATGAAATATATAATATTTATACATTTATATTATATATATATGTATATATATATATATATACATATATATATATATATATATAT
>NC_058130.1:645421053-645448299 GCF_016433145.1 Gracilinanus agilis
TAATAAATCTAGCTATTAACAGTCTTGTGACTTAAGAGTTAATTACAATTTTTGGCAACCACCCATTCTAACCATTATACTACTTATATATTATAATAATATATAATGAAATATATAATATTTATACATTTATATTATATATATATGTATATATATATATATACATATATATATATATATATATATATATATAAAACCCATGAGAATGGATCTCCTTGAAGGTAGGGTCTCTCCCATAAACCTAGTTCTTATTCCAGTGTCAGGTACATTATAAATTCTTAATAAAAGCTCATTGACTAAGTGTAACCTTGAAAAAAAATCATCATTTATCTGAGCCTCAATTTCCTTACCTGTAAAATGAGAGAGTTAGAATAGATCATCTCTAAGGGTTCTGCCGGTTCTATACCAAGAATTCTTAACTGGTTCTGTGAAGTTTTAAACATTTTTTTCTTTTGATAACTGTATTTCAGAAAATGGTTTCTTTTGTAATCTTCTGTATTTTATTTCATTTTGTTTAAAAACAACATTCTGAGAAGAGGTCCATAGATCATATTAGATTGACAAAGAAGAGTCTTTATAATAAATCTCTGATCTCATCTTTGGCTAAGAATGGAAGGGAAAAAACTCCACCAAATAAGCCCATTTACTTCAGAAAGTAATGCTACTACTCATGCGTTGTGCCTTTCATTAAGGTCAGACAGATCATTGCATAAACGTTAAACTATGATTAGACTGGCTAGAAGGAGCCCTTTGTCTTCAGCCTCTCCATTCCTGCTCATCCAAGTATGACCCCATCCTTGACTCTGGTTGTGATCTTGACCCTCCCCTACTCCATCAGCAACCCCCTCCCTTTCCTGGCTTCTCTTATCTCACCAGGCAGTTTGAATGACTCCAGCTCAGCTCAGTGTATGCTGCCCTCTCTGAAACTCAAGCCTGCCTCACTTCCTCAGCCTCCTGTTAGCCCCATCCGGCTGATTCTTCACCTGAGGTCACACCTGAGGTCTCCCACACTCAGGCTGTCAGATGTTGCTAGAGAAAATTATTAGGATGTGTTTCCTAAGTGATCTCATCGACTCCCACTGCTTCAATTATCACCTTTAAGAGGATGACACCTAAGTCTATGCCTCTTGCTCTGACCTCTCCCCAGAGTGCCAGATCTACATTAACAGCTGTCTGAAGTACCTTCCTGACACCTCCAATTCAATCAATATATCTCAAACCGAACTCTTCACCTTCCCTCAAAATAAAAGCTTGTATTTAGGAAGCATTGTCAGGTTCATGAAGTTCTTTCTAAATGTTATCTTTATTATATCCTCACCACAGCCTTGGGAGGTGGGTGTTATTGTTATCCTTATTTTTATGGAAGAGGAATCTGGGGCTGGTAGAAATTAAATGATTTGACCAGAGTTAATATCAGAAGTCTAAATTTGAACTCAGGTCTTTACTCTGTCACCTAGCTGCCAATAAAAACTTCTTCCTTCCATTCCTATTTCTTTTAACCATAAAATCAGAGATTTAATACCAGAAGAGAGACCTTAGAAGGCTCTTTTCCTGGGGGGCACTAGGGGTGTCTTTGGACTGTTGTTTTAGTTTTAGTTTTTTAAATAACTGTATTCAATATAATTGATTTTATTTGTAATCTCATATATTTTATTTCATACATTTAAAAACATTGTTTTGTTTTTAATGGCCTTTGAAGGCCATTAAGTTCTTCAGTCAACAATTGAGGAAATTCTGGCACATGGAGATTAAGTATCTTGTCCTGAGTCTACTTACAGATAATAAGTGAGATTTGAACCTAGATCTCACTGATTCCAAATCCAGTGCCCTCTCTTCTGTTCCAAATCACTTCAGGTCCAACCCACTGAATTATCTTTGGCTCTTCCCCCTAGATCCATGTTGGCGAACCTATGGCACATGTACTGTCTTCCTCACTGGTCCCTCTGCCCAGAGGGAGCACTTTCCCCCCTCCCCTGTCTGGGATAAGGGGGGTCTCACATGTGGTATGAGGGCACATATTTGGGCACTCAGTCTCTAAAAGATTCTCCATCACTGCCTTAGCCAGTCAGTCATCTGTACATCTGGCCAAGGCTAGGGTAAGGACTCTACCAACTGTGTGAGCTGTCCAAAACCTTAGTTTCTGTAGTGAATTTATTTACTCTTTACTGTGTTTTAGGTAGCCCCCAGAAATTGTCTACTGGTTATAGGATCATAGATTTAGACCTGGATGAGGACTTAGAAGTCATCAAATCCAACTGCCTTCCCTTTACAGGTGAGAAAAAATGAACCTAAGGCAGCTTAAATAATTTGTTCTAGGTCCCAGAACTAATAAGCATCTCAGGCAAGATTTTGCCTAATGCCTTCCTCCCTGCAAGTGCAAAGCCCTTTCCACTATACCACCTAGCTGGCCCAGCTTGCAGGTGCAAGAGAACCCAATATATGAGGTACTGAACAAAAAAGGACAACATTCCTCTTAACCTGCTTATTGTGTCTTTATCATGGTCTAGACAAGGGGTTCTTTACCTGGGGGGGGGGGTGTCTTTGAACTGTTGTTTTAGTTTTGGTCTTTTTAAATAACTATTTCAATATAAATTTTATTAAAAATTGATTTTCAAAAAATAAAATAAAAAATACATAATTGATTTTTTTTGTAATTCCATATGTTTTATTTTATACATTTAAAAACATTGACTTGAGAAGGGGTTCGTAGGTTAAGGAGTCCAAGACACAAGAAAGATTAAGAACTTCTGCCCTGGGGTCTAGTGATTAACCTCTGGAACATCAAGTTAAATCAGAATCCAAACCACAAATAAGCTTAATGTTCTTTTTCCCCCATATAAGCAAAGATCTGGAACTAGGAAGGGAGTTCATAGACCATCCAGCCCAGTCTCCTAATTTCACCAAGCACTCCCTTGGGAGATAATGGGCATTTGTGTGTTGGGAATAGAAAAATGGAGATATTTATGTTTTGTTAGACTTAAAAATCAGTCTGACAGACTACGGAACTATTTCTAGCCTGGGCAAGCTACCCCCTGCCCCAGTGTTTCCCAGTACAATCTTCCTTATCTCCCCCTATGATAAGCCTAAAACTAAAGCTATCTTATCTGATGAATATTTACCTTCTTGAGGAATGTTTGCCTATGTTTACCTTCTTAACAATATTTGCCTACTTAATGAATATTTGCCAAATGCTTCCTGACCCCTGACTCTGAAACCCCCCTCCCCAGATGCTTCCTGACCACCTGTCCCTGACACCACTTTGATAAATATGTATGTACCAACCCCCTTCCCCAAACATTTCTATATAAACTCCTGGCTAAGAATTCCAAGGGGTCCTTTAGGCATGCCTCTCTGCCTAGCAACCCTAGCTATTATTGCTAGTAAAGAATGAGCCTCTTCTTGCATATTGCATTGTCAGTGTGATTCTTCTTCCTACCATGATGGAACCTGGGTTAGGTATTAAAATTTGGGTACAACAGTTTCACAGAGCCCAAATCAGACCATGAAAATAGTGAACCCTATCTCTATCAGAACAAGTCTAATTAAACTGCAGTCAGCCATAGTCTTCAGATTCTTTCCTCTTTCACACAACCAATTACACTGCTGAGATCCCAAAGTGGAAATCTGAGTCTGAAGGAAAAAGAGAGCCTTGTTTCCCCAGGTTTGCTTTAGCACCTCTGAGGAGTAAGGAAAGCTGACTAAATATCACAAAAATGTGGCAGAAATTACGCCTTTCTCCTTGTTTCTTTTCTCTCATTCCTTCCCCACTTCACACTCCCACCAGATCTGACACAAAATTCACCCCGTCAGTTAGTGGCAGTCTACCTCAAGACATACAGACATAAAGAATTGCAATTTCTTCTGACCCTGGCCCTGCTGAGGCCTTGCTCAGATGGCAAGAGTAGCTCTCAATAAGTCTCGGGAGAGTATGTGAGTTTGTCATTGGACTCTTTCTTTCCTTAGTTTGGCTGCTGAATTGCCACTAAATCACCCATTTAGAAAAAAAAATTTGTGTGTGTGTATGTGTATATGTGTATGTGTGTGTATATACATACACACATAGATAGATAGATAGATAGATAGATAAATAGATAGATAGATAGATAGATAGATAGATAGATAGATAGATAGATAGATAGATAGACAGATGGATGGATAAATGGATGGATGGATAGATAGATAGACAGATGGATGGATGGATGGATAAATGGATGGATGGATAGAGAGATAGATGATAGAGATAGATTATCAAGGTATTATATTAGATAATATTAGACAAGGTATTGACAAATATTGATACAATATTGATATAAAATGGCCATCGTGGATGTATGAAGGCAATTCTAAAGGATTTATAGTTTTATGAATATAATAGAAGTAATCCTTTGGGACACATGCTTTGGCTGAGTAGGAGGGAAGACTGGAATTTCTGATGTTGCTAAAGGACATGCACAAACAGTGGCTTCTGACCGGCTCCCAATTCTAAGGGGGATTCATGAAAGAGAATTAGACAATGAACAAAGAAGAGTAGCCCTCTTAATAGACCTTAAAAGAAGTAACTTTGGCAGCAAGCAGATGGATTGTCAAGGAGAGCCTGAGCCTGGACCTTGGACCCCTAGCTGCTGTTTCTGCTTCGTATTTCTTTCTCTGGGCTCAGGTAACCAAAAAGAAATAAAAAAGGATAGACTTTTGAGGAATCTTTCTCTCAGGAGTTCCTCAGTCAGAATTATTAACAATAAGAGTTTTCTGCAACAATACCCTTCTCAGAGAAGATGATCACCCGTGGGAAGGTGAGATCAATCTATACCCTGAATGACCAGAAAATATAGGTTTGAGGGAGCTCTCTGGACAGTGCAGGACCAAGGTGAAGGAGGTGTAGCTATTGAACAGTCTTTTTAAATGTTTCACGTTTTACGTACTTACCTCCTAAAAGGATAAAATAGGAGTTATGGATTGCTGTTTCAAGTTTTAAGTCTTTGTCAATGTGTGTGTATGTGAATCTTTTATGTTTTTAAGCATTTATTTTATGTAGAGAAAAAGTAGCTCATCAATATCTGGCCTCCCTTGAGTGTCTTTCTGATCCCTTCAGGGCCCCCTAGACTAGAACCAAAGCCTCCAGGGTAATACTGTATGGAGCTAGAGATAATGGGGTGTGTGTGGGGGGGGGGGGGGGGAAGAGTCTGATCCCTCCCTTTTAGAGACCAGGCTCTTCCAGGACTGAATTCAGTCTACATGATTTCAGAACTGGGGATTTTTCATGAGAGAGGGTACTCCAGCCCCAGTCCCCAAAGGATTTGTAACTATATAAATTTATGGAAATACCTACTATTCTAACTATGAATTAGAAGATAAGTCCTAGGGGTGCCTGAGAGATACAGAGGATAAATGGCTTGCCTATACTCATATCAGAGGTGAAATTTAAATCCACATTTTGATGATTCTAGACCCAGCCCTTGTACTAGATTCTAGAAAGTAGTTAGAAATGCTTATAAACAAGAATTAACCTTTGATGTATATAAGATTTTTGAGAAAAATGTGAGTTATTATGGCAAAGGATCCCAAAGGCTGCCCACTTTGAAAGAAGGCTAATTTATAGACTCACATCAGACAGGTTGTAGTTCAACTGACTTCTTAGTGATCCCAGGTCCATATACGAGTACCATTTTTGTTTTGTTTTTGAGCAGACATGATTTCATTAGTAGAGGGCATTCCACTGAGGAAATGTCTCCAATTGATGCAGATCAGCACCTACTCTATGATTTGTAATCCAAGAAAAGTATTCAGGGCACTCAAGGATGTAGTGACTTGCCCAGGATCACATAACCAATATATGTTATGGTGAGAATTAAACTCAGAGTCTCTTGATTCTGTGTCCTGCTCTCTACACAATCCATTGAAGAAAAGTGAATCTAATAACTGTTAAACTACAAAGAAATTTTTTTTAATGTGGATGTTTCTGCCCTACTTACTGCTTTTCTTTTTATAATTGTTTGTTTCTATGTAAAGATGGTTCCTTGAAAATATCATTATTCAGATATCCTTTTTATCCAACATTAAATATAATATCACAAGATTCACAGGCAGTCATCTGAGAAATCCTAGGAAGCTTCACTGAGTGGTTGATGAAGAAATTCTATATGTTTCTGATTAGCGAATTTCCCAAGTGGAGAATAGAACTAAATGAGGTGCTACAATTCCTCAAGAAATAATAGCAGTAAAATTGTGTCATTTACTATTTGGACTAATAAACAAGAAATGAACCATAAAAGTTAACTGAATAATAATGACACCAAGTTAAAATGTAATACATTTAAAATCATAAACTGAGATACTAAAATGTAAATATAGATAAATATGTATCATATAATATATGGATAGTGATTAGAAAGGCATCTCTGATCTTAGTAAATATAAGGTACTTTGAGAGGGGAAGCTAGGTAGCTCAATGGACAGAGTGCCAGGCTTGGAGTTGGGAGGACCTGGGTTCAAATCTGGTCTCACACCCTTCCTAGCTGTGCGGCCCTGTGCAAGTCACTTAACCCTAATTGCCTAGCCCTTGCCTTTCTGTCTTAAAATTGTTAGTAGGATAGATACTCTCAGTTGGAAGTAGCTATATAGTTCAGTGACAGAGTTAGGAAGACTCATCTTCCTGAATTCAAATATGGCGTTGGGGTGACTCTGGGCAAGTCACTTTACCCTCTTTGCCTCTGTTTTTTAATCTATAAAATGAGCTGGGGAAGGAAATGGCAAACTACTCCTGTATCTCTGCCCAGAAAATCCCAGCCCCATCACAAAGAATCAGGTATAGCTGAAAGGACTGAATAACAAAAACTCCCAGATAAGCAAACTGCTCTATCCATGCAAGTCAACCCCTTCTCTACATCTTAGGGAATTGCCAGGAGAACTAAGGCAAATGGCTTATCTAGGGTGACAGAACCAGTATTTATCAGAGACTGGACTTGAACCTAAAATGTCTTTGCTCTAAAGTCAGCTCTTTAACCACTAGACAATACCTGTCTCTACCCAAAACATGTAAATGCAGTAGATATTATTTTAAAAGCTAAACATTTTGGTTATGTTTACCCCAAAAAGTAAACATAAGGAAATTCTAATGTCCAGTTTTCCTTAATCGCCACTGCATAAAGGTAAGGACAGAAGGGTTTGTTTAAAACCCAGAGAGATGAATGGAAAACAGAAAAATACAAAAATTCTCGAGTTTGGCTTTAAGCCAGATTTTCGATTTGAATTGAAGAAAATTTCTGGGAGTAAACTATGGTGGGGTTTAAGGTACAGTCGGGAAGGGAAGCATACCTGGATCTTGACACACAATTCACAAGGAAAACTTAAAGCTAGGGGAGAAAAAGAAAAGACAAAGCAATGTTATAACAAAAGGGAACTAAAACTTGTGAGAAATGAAGGGATCTAAATTTATGTAGTCCAGAAACCAGATGAGTCAAAGAGACAAAAAGCAGGCTATAAATACCCTCAAAATAACAATATATGGTAAAAGAAGTAAGCGCATTATTCACAGTTCAGACCATTGCTCCTTGTCTAATTGCCTAGAGAAGATAATGCTCCAACTCAGTACTCTGTCCCTAATTTGGAAAATAAAGGAAGTGAGAGAGATCCTAAAGAATAGTGTTTGAGCATCAGTGTCAAAGACTTTGGGGTCTAATTTAAATAAAAATGACAGGGAGAGCTTGAGTGGACTCTTTCACAGTAACAGGAATAAGAATACAAAACAGACTTGCATAAAAATTATCAGCTTTTTAGCAGATCTGCAAACATAAATCATTCTGTTGATATTCTTAAACACTGTGACTTCTTTTTAAAAAAAAAAAAGGACTAAAATTTTATAGATCTCTTTTGTTGTTCTATCATCTAATTTCCTCTGAGTGGCTTCATAAATTTACAGGAAAGTTCCTCTGTTTTGATTAAAGGGCAACACCATGGTACAGTGATGAGTGTTGGGTGAGGAGTCATAAAATCTGGGGTCCAGTCCCAAGTTCTGAATAGGACACTTTAGGGACAACTATGTGGCTCAGTAGATAGAGTGCCAGGCCTGGAATAAAAAGGACCTGGGTTCAAATCTGATCTGGGACACTTCCTGACTGTGTGACCCTGGGCAAGTCACTTAAATGCATTTGCCTTTGTCCTTCTGTCTTAGAGTTGTTACTAGGCTAGAAAGTAAGGGTTTTAAAAAAAAAAAGATACTTTACTGCTCTGCATTTGAGTTTGTCCATCAAATAGTGCTACTACCTTGGTACAGCCCCAAGACAATCATGTCTTGACTATCGCAGTTGCCTTTTGGTTAGTCTGTCTGCCACAATTCTCTTCCTACTCTAGTCCACCCTCCACTCAGCTATCAAAATGAGCTTTTTAAACCCTAAGTCTGACCATGCTATTCCCTCCCTTCCAGATTCCCATTCAATTAACTCTGGTGGCACCCTATCAGCACCAAGATCAAATATAAAAATTTTTCGTTCTTGTTCAAAATTTTTCATAATCTGGCCCTTTCCTACCTTTCCAGTCTTCTTATGCCTAACGCTTCCCCTCCAGTGACACTGACTTCCTTGCTGTTTTTCACTCAAAGCAAACCCATTCTCCAGCTTCAGGAATTTTTACTTTCTGTCCCCCATGTTTGGAATGATCTTCCCTGCTCATCTCTGCCTCCTGGCTTCCATGGCTTCATTTGAGTGCTAGCTAAAATCTCACCTTCTACAAGAAACTGTTCCCCAACCCCCCTTAATGTTAGTGCTTTCCCTCTATTGATTATCTCTAATTTATCTTGTATATATCTCTTTTGTACGTAAGATACTGGCAAGTTGTCTCCCCCATTTAGGCTACAGGCTTCTTGAGGGAGGAGATTATCTTTTGCCTTTCTTTGCCAACTAGTCATAGTGCCTGGACAGAGTTGGCATTTAATAAATGCTTATTGACTGACTGATAACTACTTCACAGTAGTTATGAGCCTCCTATGATCATATATTTAGAGCTAGAAGGGATTATTTAGCTCAGTGGTTCCCAAACTTTTTTGGCCTACCATCCCCTTTCCAGAAAAAATATTACTTAGTGCCCTCCTGTCACATACTATCGCCGCCCCCTTACAGTGATTCACTGCCCCCAAATGCACCTGTGGCCATCACCGACTCCACCAGGGGGTGGTGGTGTCCACTTTGGGAATTACTGATCTAGACTTTCTCATTTTGCAGATGAGGGAACTGAGCCTTAGAGACAAATGACTTACCCAAGTCACCCAACAGAGCTGGAACTCAGGTCATCTGACTAAAGGCAGTGCTCTTTTCCATTGTACCACAAACCAAATAAAAGGATAATATGGGAAAGCTTTTTGAAAAAAGGATTACGAGCTGTATATGCATAGAGGAAGTATTCCTATAGATCTGAAAGGTGTTTTCAAATAGATTAATATTGTCATTCACTGCTTATTTTCTCTAGTGTAGGAAAAGATAACTTCTAAAATTATCCAGTGCTTTCCCAGCCCCCCCCCCCTTTCCAGGGAGTACTGTTATCTCCTCAAGCCAAACAAACCATTTAAAAAACCTTATCTGGTCACAGCAACTCAGGAAGTCACCTGATCTCTGAAAGACATTGCCTGGGCCAGGCTTCTATGACTTAGCTCACAATATCTATCATTTTATGGCACTGGAAATGAAAAAGCTTGTGAGAAAAATATAGCCATATCAAGACCATAAATTATCCCAGATTCTTTTTAGGTTAATATTTAAATATTCTTCCTAAAAACAAATTGTATTAGCACTAGTAGTAAACAGAAGTTAAGTATAAATAGTTTTAATCACTCAAAATCCCCAGATCAGGGTCAGAGCCAAAAGGTAAGATGGAAAGCATAGAGATTTAACAACTGAATAATTGTTCCTCTGATGACTGGTTCATGAAATCATCCCTTTAATAAAAATTTATGAAATACCCAACTTTGTGCTGAGTGCTGTTATTTCATGCTGAGAATAAAAATATAAGTCCCTTTAAGGCACTGACCTTTCATATGAACCAAGCTGAGGTTGAGAGAAGCAGAAAAGGTACTTTTGTATAAAGAAAAAGTTAAAATCGACTGGCAAAGGAAATAAGGTATTGTCTCTCTCATAGCTGAACAGTTTGGTACCTGAAAAGAGTAGGAAAAGAATTCTGATCTAGTAAGAATTACTAAAATATGCTTGTATAGAAACATAATCTTCAGTTCCAATTGGGGAAGTCTGGACCAGAAGATGAATGTGGCACAAATAAAAAGGCTTGAGTAACCTTGTAAAGGATATAGGATGATGCCTGGTTTGCATGTGAATAGACTGATGAATTAAAAGGGGCAGAGAAAAAACTTTTGTTTCTTAAAAACTGATAAAATGTAAATATGAAGAAACAAGTTTGCAAGACCTAAACTGAGATGGAGTATTGTTTTGAAAACTGATTAATGGGTGGAGCTGCTGAGTATTTTGGTCCCTCAGCTCATTTGCATGTAATTGTTTTAAGGCTTAAGAGGATAAAACTCATAAGATGAAAAAGTCCCATATCTATTTGGAGACATAGGGATGATTAAATAAGAACTTGATTTCATAGGGGATATTTGCTGAGTTTTTAACCTTAAAAGTGATGGGTAGATTTTGAGTACCAGAATGCTCTTATTTAAGGCATTGAATGTATGTGAAGACAAGTGAAGAACTGAGTAAGAAAGACTCAGAAGGGGTTGGGAAAATATTCCTGTGGCAACTGAAGAAGTTATCCACAGGAACACTAAGCTGACAAGAAAGCTTTGGCTTCTAGCTTCTGATTAGCCAAATCAAAAATGGAGTTCATTTGGTGGAAAAAAAAAATTGGTTCGCTCTACTACCCTTTGGTGCCCTTCAAGTAGGAGAATTTTTTCAGAAGCTTTGGTTGTCCTTTGCAGTCTTCTCTTGTTGGAGAAGGAAAAATAGAGAGGAAGGGGAAAGCCAGCATTTGTAACTATTTTGTTGTATAGGAGGAAATGCTGAGCTGTAACTGAACAATGAAAAATTGAGACAGATGAAGAATTGACCAAGATCATTTACCTTGCTCAGATTGTCAAATCTTAACTGTTTCACTGTAAGCTCTCTTGGTGCCAGTCTGATTGGATGACACAGTATCCTGGCGACTGCATGCTTAACAAATATTATCTCATTTTTTTCATCTTCACACCCCTGGGAAGTAGGGGAAGTTGTTTAGTTATTTTTCAGTCGTGTCCAACTCTGCATGACCCCATTTGGGATTTTCTTGGCAAAGATACTGAAGTGGTCTGTCATTTCCTTCTCTGATTCATTTTATAGATGAGGAAACTGAGGCAAACAGGTGAAGACACTTGTCTGGGGTTATATAATAATAAGTATCTGAGGCTAGATTTGAATTCTGGAAGATGAGTCTTGCTGACTCCAGATCCACCCTTCTATCCATGCTGCTGCCTAGCTATTATTAGGAACTATTATTATCCCCATTTTATAATTTGGTTTGGTTTGTTTATATAGTCCAGAGAGAACCAGTTAGCCTAGGAATATTTGCAGTTCTTTGGCTTAAAGGGAGCCATTTGCAGCTAGGTGACACAGTGGATGGAGTGCTAGCCTCGGAGTCTGGAAGACCCGATTTCAAATCTGGCCCCAGACATTAGCTTTGTGACTCTGGGCAAGTCCTTAACCTTGTTTGTCACTTCACAGTTTTCTAATCTGTAAAGTGAGCTGGAGAAGGAAATGGGAAATCACTCAAGGTTTTTTGTTTTTGTTTTTTGCCAAGAAAACTTTAAATGGGAACTCAAAGAGTTAGATCATGACTGAAACAACTCAACAACAGCAAATTCAACAATTCAATAGTATAACTTTTTCAACATTCTTTTAAGGTTAATTGTAGGTTGAAAAAGCTTTGGAAACTGTTTCATCATGTCCAAAATAGAATAGGATTTACTCAGCTGGAAAGCACTGAAGATCAGCAGATCAGCAGTTAGCAAAGAAGTGACTTTGTCTGAGACAGATATTCCTGAATGTAAGACCAGTTACATTCAAGCCCGCAGTCCAGAGTTAAGAATTAGCCTGATATACGGGTTTTCTTCCTTCATGTGCTTCCCTGACAGATTTCTATGTGCCCATTCTCCTCCACAAATATTGAGTGTATTGCTGGAAGAGTATGATGAAGGCTTATGTGTGAGTTGTAATGTATTTATCATTCCTACATTTGGTTTAATATATGAGTACCTATGAAGGTATTATTATTTATTTTTGCTAAATAAATAGTTGTGTTTAAAGATGCCATTTTTATCAGTGTCTAATTAGTGTAAATGGAATTAAAACTGGGGCTAAAGAACTAAAATGGTGAATTTGGAGAATGTATTTTTCATACTCTTCCCACTTCACCCCCTGCAAGCGATTTATCCCCAAGGCCCATGAGATAGTTTAAGTATAACCACATAGTAGTTCTTTTGGGGAACCAAAACCTGTTGTTAAGAGAGGTAAGGCCCTAAATGCCTACCTCATGTAAACATGACACAAAATCAAAAATGAAGTAGCTCTTGCCCTTGACGAGTTTACATGCTTTGGGGAGTTATTCTATAATAATATTAACTATCATTAAAAGTTCATAATAGGGGCAGCTGGGTAGCTCAGTGGAGTGAGAGTCAGGCCTAGAGACGGGAGGTCCTAGGTTCAAACCCGGCCTCAGCCACTTCCCAGCTGTGTGACCCTGGGCAGGTCACTTGACCCCCATTGCCCACCCTTACCAATCTTCCACCTATGAGACAATACACCGAAGTACAAGGGTTAAAAAAAAAAAAAAAAAAAAGTTCATAATAATACTAATAGGTATAATTTCTTTAGCACTTTAAGGTTTACCAAATGTTTTACAAATATTATCTCATTTTTTTTATTTTCCCAGCAACCCTGGGAAATAAAGGTTATTACTGTATTTTCTCCATTTTACATTTGAGGAAACTAGTCTTCCGAAGAATCACAGGGGGGATTGTGAAGATAAAATTATATCTCTGTCTATTTTAATGAAATCAATCAGCAACCTTTAACTCAAACAATCAAGAACTCAAAGTACCCCTACTCAACACTTGAGTAAGAGAGTTCACAAGTCAAAAACTCTCACTTCCAAAGGGGACTGCCCAAACATGGGTAGGACTAAACAAACTGAAAGAGTGCAATTGATTTCTGTGAAGAAGGTGAAGAGACAGGAAATAATGTGGAAAAGAAGCATAAAAGAAGAGACTAGCATGGCCTTCTACCATTCCTTTCCTGGTGTTTGGGGAGATTGTTTCTGGAGATTCCTGCCTTGACTTTGGAGGAGACTCTTTCCCTGGATTCTGTGTGGGTGAGTGGAGCTACTTTCTTTTCCTTGGAGTCATTCTGGTGTTGGTGGAACTCTGGCTGAAGACACCACCGGGACTTCTGGCTCAGGATTACCAGGAAATCCACATGGAGATTGGGACTTGGAGAAGTCCTTGCGCAGGGTTGGTTGAGCCAGACTTCACTGGAAAAAGGCTAATAGGCTTGTTAAGGCTCTGTCTCTTTTCTACATTTCCCACTTTCGCTATTTCTACCTTGTAAATAAAAGCTGCTAACAGTCATTTTGACTTAAGTGTTAATGTTTTATAAATGGCAGCCATTTTTATAACTCTCATGTTGAGTCAAAGACCTAATTTTAATCCTTACACTTTCCTAACATCACAAAGCTAGCTGTGTGTCAGAGGCTGGATTTGATTTCAAGTTTGACTCCAGGTCCAGCACTCTATCTACTATGCCACCTTAATGTTCATAGCTCTCAGATCAGCAAAGCACCACAGAGTAATTCAACCCCTTCATTTTTAAACTATTAAGAAAATAACTGGAGTCTCAAATGCTGCCCATTAGCACCTTTAGGTGTTTTTTTTTTTTTTTTTTTTTTATGAATGGTGCATTTATACTATTTATATTCCATGAATCACAGAATTGGCAATGGGGAGCAGACTAAGGTGTTTCATTAAAGTCCAGGAAGCATCATGATATTATTATGACTGGTCAACTATGTGCATTTGTTACTGGGTTGGGGAAACTACAAGTTCTAGAGCTGGGAGTAACCTCTATAATCATTTAACCCAATAATTGTCAGTGTGATCTAGGGATGCTTGGGGATCTTCAAGATCTTTCAGGGGGGTTGTGAGATCAAAATTATTTTCATAGTAATACTAAGACATTTTTATTTCTAATATTATCAATATGTATGACTCACATAAACAAAAGCTCTTTAGAAGGTCTTCAGTAATATTTAATCATTTAAAGGGCTCTTGAGACCAAACAAATTTGCAAGGTGTAAAAGACATACCATCTCCCACCTCTTGCCTTTGCACCACCTGTCCCTCAAGCCTGAATGCTCTCCTTTACTTTCTTATCTTTCTCTCTTTGATCCTCAAGGACCCTTAGTGGCTCTAATCAAGTGTCATCATGTCGTGAAGTTTTTTCCTGATTTTTCTACTGAGGACCACTTTCTCCTTTCCACTTATCCATTCACTTTGCATTTACTTTGTACATGTCCTATATTACTTACTATAAACATATTGAATCCCTGCAGTAGGATTCAAGCCCCTTGAAGACAGGAGCTGGTTTTATCTTGTCTCCATAGTGTCTACCTTTGTGCCAGGCACACAGCATGCTTTTCATAAATTCTTATTGCTTGGATGGTTAAATGATGGAAAACAACTCCTTTCTCTAGTTCCCCATAAAGTCCAGAAGTATGTGACCTTGTGCCTTACCTTGTAGCTTTTGGATCCCAAATAACAATGTCAGCGTCAGATCCTACAGCAATTCTTCCTTTCCTTGGATAGAGATTAAAGATTTTAGCAGCATTGGTGCTGGTGACAGCAACAAATCGATTTTCATCCATTTTGCCACTATGCTGTAATATAGTTCAAAAAGAAAAAAAAATCATTCCAAAAAGGAAATATGTTGATAATCTCCCACTATGACTACCTTTGAGGTCTGCAAAGCACTTTTCTATGTGCTTTTCTCATGATGACCCTGAGAGGGCACATACTATTATTATTTCCATTTTGGAGAAGAGGAAATTGAGACTGAAAAGTTAATTAACTTGTTTAGTGTCATACCACTAATAAGAATCTGAGATGGGATTCAAACTCAAATCTTCCATATTGTAGGTCTAGCATTCTATCCACTGTGCTACTTAACTATCAATATAATATTGAATATCTAATGCTAGAGTGCTCAGCTTATTTTGGGTTGTTCATTAGACTCAAAAAACTGCACCATGATCCAGACCATGGAATACAACAGTTGATTCAGGGATAATTTGTTTTTAACTTTAGAGATTATTTAGTTTAACCCTCTCATTTTATAGGAGAAGAAACTGAGACCCAAAGACTGCCCATGGGCAGTAAGGACCTGAGCTGGGACATGAACTCATATCTTCTGGGGTCTAAATCTAGTTCAATTTTTGCTACATCATGAATGTTCCCCTAACCACAACAATGTGCTAAGTACAAAGGTCTAGAGCTTTCAGAGTCAATGTCTAGGTCTTCTCTCCATGTAAATCCTTTTCTGTGTACTCCTTATGTCATGGATGCTACCATGGATTCTGGGACCGACTCTGCCAATACAAGTTGAGTTTTGGAAAGTGCTATCAAGCTGGAAAAGTTCTAAACAGGGACCCAGCAACAAACTTCACCTCTGGCATCTGCAGATCAATCAGCCTAGCTAAGCCAGGAAAAGCCCATTCATCATGTTAGCTGTAGAATGATGAATTTTTTGGCCATGGCAAATAAAAAGAAAAATAACAACCACCTCATCTGCTATGGCATCTGAAGGTTAGGGATCTAAGATGGTGTGATGGGTGTCCACATCAATGAAGCCTGAGTCTTTGGTATATAAGGAGTATCAGCTTGGAAAAAACAATAATCACACTGTCTCTTATGTTTACCAAAACCATAGAGAATCTGCATCTGCAGTCAGCTAAGCATGAATAATAACATCTGCAGTCCCTGTACTGGTGATATTTTGCATTTTTATTAAAACGATCATTTCCTAGTAATTCAATGAGTGAGGATGGATGAAATCCTCTTGTCTCAGATTAAAAAATATATTATTTCTCCATGACTCATGTTTCAGGAAGGCCTGACCTTTTCCTTGCAAGCCTAATACCTGTAAGTTCAAAGTACAATTGGAGTTCAGATGACTATGGCCCCCAGTATGAGGGATGATCCATCAGTCTAAAGAAAAGACCAGGGAAAGATGATGGCAAGATGGAGAAGTGCCATCTTCAATAGTTCACAAACCACAGTTAGGCTTCCTTGCTTTCTCTGGAGACCTCAGACATCACTCATGCTACAAGGTGACCCAGAGGCATGGTCCTGATGAATGAGGGCCTCCTCTGTGTGTTATCAAGAGGCTACCAAACTAAAATAGTAACAGTGAAAAATAATTTATAAATAGGAATTGTGTCTCATAATTGAAGTTGATGACAATGGAAAAGGGTGATATTCTTATGACAATAGCAAAGATAAAGGTAGCAGCCCTTACAGAACTGGGTTGGAGTGGGAGTCTGTATGAAAGGGGAAGAGAAAACATTGGACAGGAATAATTTGGAATTTGCTTTTTCTTTTGAAAGAGGGAAATATTTATTAAGTGCAGGCTTTGTGCCAGGTGCTAGCTTTTCAAATATTTTATTTAATCCCTACAACATTCCCAGGAGGTGGGTGCTATTATTATCATCCCTATTTTATAGCTGTAAACTCAGCAAACAAAGGTTAAGTAGTAAGTGTCTGAAAGAAGATTTGAACTTGGATCTTGCTGATTCCAAGCCCCATGCTTTATCTACTTCACCACCAATCTGCCTTCCTGGAATAGTGGCCATAGGTATTCCAACTCATTAGAAAAATATACCTCTCTCTATCCTCTAATTATAAAGTGGTTGTTTTTTTAAACCCTTACCTTCCACCTTTGAATCAATACAATGTATTGGTTCCAAGGCAGAAGAGTGGTAAGGGCTGGGCAATGGGGGTTAAGTATCTTGCCCAGGTTACACAACTAGGAAGTGTCTGAGGCCAGATTTGAACCTGGTACTTTCTGTCTCTAGGCCTGGCTCTCTATCCAGCTGCCCCACTAAGTATAAGTTTTCTAATTAAAAATTCTCACTGAATATAGAAAGCAAATAGGTGGCCATAGCTTAGATTGTTCCCATTTTGTTGGCAAAGTTTTAAGTATCAAGCCCCTACAGGATGGAATGAAAAGAGAGTTGGACTTCATGTCAGAAAGATCTGAGTTTGAATCATTAGTGAATTGCATTTTTATTGTTTTTTAAATCTTTTGAACGAGGCTTTATAAGCTCATGCTTGAAGGCTGAGTTTATCACTTATATGTGTCCACAGACAATAATTTTTAAACTGCAAGTCACAGCATCCATGAGTCCCACAGGCCATCTCTGTGGGTTTCTTGAAAGAGAGTGTTATTGGGAAAAATATGTTTCATTCAAGTCTTGTTCTGTCATCCCTTGTCTCTATTCCAATGATACATTAGGGTTTAAAGTTCTGAAAACCAAGGCCGAAGGGCCCTAAAACCTCAAAGACTTTGAACATGCTTAGCATCATCTGCTCTATAATTAGCTTAATTAACTTCTAACAGTTCTGCATGGTGTGGCAATAGAGCCCCCAAGCTGTGCAAGAGAGAAAACTGTGCCCCGGCTTTTCCTATAATAGAGGGAGCTAATTTTCATACCCCTGTAGAAACTGATAGAGGACTTCTCTGGGCAGGCGTTATTTACCCTGGTCTTGGGGCTACAGGCTGGAGGACAGCATGGGCATAAGCTCAGAAAACTTACCACACCCCTTTCCCACAGGACAGACATTCTATCCTCAACACCATTGACCCCATTAGGAATCTTGGTAAAATCATCCTTCCCAAGGGCTTTCTGGCAGGTGTTGAAAGTGCAGTGGTCTGTCCCAGTTGTGGAAAGATCATCGCTGTAAACATACAAGACAAGAATGAGAAGGCATAGAAATGAGACTTTTCAAGGGAGATATGGTGCCCCAATGGCTCTCCCCATTGTGTTCCCTCCTCCTGAGCCATGATGGCAATAACCAAACTGGTAATGCTAGACTTCACCAAGAACATAAGTTTTCTTCTTTTTGTTCTCAATTTTCTTCATTTCCTTCTTTAGATCACCCTTTTAGAGAATCTCATTAGTGAAAGCATAATATTGTAGAAAAGACACTCAACATGGAATTAGAATCCCTGGACTCCTCTATCCCATTTTCAGTTGTATGATTTGGGGAAACTCTAATATAAAGTCTCTCAACTTTAATTTCTTCATATGGAAAAAAAGGGATGATAATATCAGTCCTGTCAACTTTATGGTATCTGTGACTTCCAACACTACAGTTTGGTAGGTCTCTTCCTTCCTTTAAAATGCAGCTTAAACATCATCTTCTGCATGCAGACTTTCTGGATTCACCCCTACTGCTAGTCCCCGCCGCCCCAAACTACCTTGTATCTAAGGTCTTTGAAAATATCTGTATTCATTCCCTTCATATTGTAAAAATAAAATAAGGTGAGCACACAAATAAGGTCAGAACTTGAAAATAAACGTTCGAAATTGTTTCTAGATACTTTTGATAGACGTTATCAAAGCATCTTCAGTGGTAAGTGAAGTGAAGCTCAAAGCTTCGAGGCCAGGTGCAAGGAACGATAAAGAGACTCTTGTTTATGAAAAATAAACTATTAATTTAAATATATATAAGGGGAAAAGGATTTCTAATTCTAAGGGATTCTAACTCCACCCAAATCAACTCCCTGGTCCTGCAAGGAACCACTTCTGCTGTGGTTCACAGGCTACACTAATCCTCACTGATCTAACTAACCATATTTATACTATTCTAAATAAACCTAAACACTTTAACTTTTAACTTCGCCTTTAAGTTATAAAAATAACCAAGGCTAGCTGGTTGAGTCTGCATAAGAATCAAGTTAGTCTGTTAAGACTCAGAGTCCAAACCAAAGACCAAGTTTTTTTTTGGTCTTTTCAGAGTTTAACTGACCTATAAACAGCAACAAATAAATGAATATTGTTTCCCAAGTTGGAAAAGAAAACACTCTACTCCTTCAAGTCTTTCACTCAGACAAAGATAGAGAGAGGCAAAGATGTTACCTTCTCTAGCCCTGAGAGAGAAAGAACCTGTGTGTGTCTCAGAAGCCCTCTCCTGGAATGCCACACCCAGAATGCGTAACTGTCCTAGAAATAATGGTTATAACTACCAACAGTTGAAATTAACACTCTCAGCTCTATTTAAAACTCCAATTCTTCCTCAAGCCAGCTTCTCTACTTCTTATCTCTAAACTAATAAAAACAATACTTATTTTCTAATATCATCCTTATAATATTTATCCTATATATACTTGGGTATATTCTTGTTGATCAACTTAGATAATAGTTGTCTCCAAGATAGAAGGTAAAGGTTTGAAAACAAACAAAAAAAATTATATTGATTCCAAGTATTCCAAGAACCAAAAGTATTGGTTCCAAGAGAGAAGAATGATAAGGAATAATCAATTGGGGTTAAGTGACTTGTCCAGGGTCCCAGAGCTAAGAAGTGTTTGAAGCTATATTTGAACCCAAGACCTACCATCTCCAGACCTGGTTCATTATCTACTGAATCATGTACCTGCCCCTAGATAATATTTGTAAAACACTTAACCTGGACATAGTAGGCATTTAATAACTGGTTGTTCTCTTTACCCTTCCCTTCCTTATTGTCTCTTCCATTGGAATGGAAGCTTCTTTTGAATAGGGATTTTTAAATTCTTTGTACATATAGCCTCAATATCTAGTATGGTACCTAGGTAATATAGCAAGCTCTTGATAAATACTAGTTAATTGGTTTTATTGTGATGAGGATAAAATGAAAAAAGTCTGAGTAAAAGCCCCTGGAAAACTGTAAAGATCTAGGTAAATGTAAGGAATTAGCATTATTAGAAATGAAAAATTCAAATATATTTTGACAACAAAATGCCACAAAGAGTTTTTAGCTTGAGGTTTTTTATCTCTTATGTGTGTGTGTCATGAACCTCTTTGACAGACCAGTGAAGCCTAGAAAATCCTTCTCAGGATAATGTTTTTTAAATTATTGAAGAAAATGCTAAATGTCAAATATTAATGAAAATAAAGATGCAATTTTTTTCCCATCCAAGTTCACAATGCCCTGAAAGAGATCTTTGGACCTCAGGTTAAACATCCCTGCCAAGGAGAGAAGAGATTTTTCAAAAGACAGATGGAAACAAAATTTTAAAAGCATAAGTCATTGATAGATCCTTTTAGATTTCTTTTAATTCAGAAGGGAGTGTGAATACCTCAGTTTGAGAATATGAGGTTTTCCCCAGTCAAGTTAATTTCCCAAACCATAAGGGCAGGTAAGTTGGATGAAACTTAGGAGATTCAAGGAAGAGAAGTAAAAGTATCTGACCTACTGTAGTTGGAAAACATATATAGCTTCCAATTCACACATGGTAGCTGGAGAATCTGTACAGAATTTATATAAGGAAAAGGAATAAACATTTATTAACTACTTACTCTATGCCTGGCTCTCTAAGTGTTTTACAATTTTTACTTAAGGGGGCATCTGGGTAGCTCAGTGGATTGAGAGTCAGGCCTAGAGACGGGAGGTCCTAGGTTCAAATCTGGCCTAAGACACTTCCCAGCTGTGTGACCCTAGGCAAGTCACTTGACCCCCATTGCCTAGCCCTTACCACTCTTCTGCCTTGGAGCCAATACACAGTATTGACTTCAAGACGGAAGGTAAGGGTTACTAATTTTTTAAAAAATTTACTGATTTTCATAACAACCATGGGAGATTGGTGCTTTATTCTCATTTCACCATTGAGGAAATTGAGGCAGATAGTAGCAAAGTGACTTGCCCAGGGTCATACAGCCAATGTCTGAAGTCAGGTTTGAACTCTCATATTCTTAACTCTAGGGCCAATGCTCGATCTGTTATATTATCTAGCTGCCTCTTGTGATTTGATAGAATGTAAGCTCTTTGAGAAATGACTTTTTCATTTTTATTGTATTCCTAGTATCTAGCACATAGTAGGTACTTAAATATTTATAGAATTGAATTAAATATGATCACAGAATTTAAAGTTGGAAAAGTTATTAAAAATCTAGTTGAACCTCCTCATTTTTTTTCCTGAGAAAATTAAAGCCCAGAGTTCTTGGCCAAGGTTTATTCTTGTTCAGTTGTCTTTAGTCATTCTTGACCCTTCACAACCTCATTTGGGGTTTTCTTAGTGAAGATACTGAAGTTATTTGCCAATTCTCTTTTGGCTCGTTTTACAGATGAGGAAACTGAGGTAAACTAAGAGACATATCTAGTAAGTGTTTAAGATCAAATTTGAATTTGGGAAGATGAGTCTCCCTGACTCCAGGACCGAGGACTGTATCCACTGCACTTCCAAGCTGCTCCTGGCCAAGGTTATAAAGGTAATTAATGAGTAGTAAGAGTAGGGTCTGAACTTAGTCCTTCTGATTCCAAATCCTCCTTATTCCACCCAGCTATCTCCACTAAACCACTTTACATGGGCGCAATGTTCATAATCTCTCAAGAATAATTACTTAGCCAGTAAGTTCATCAGGAAATCAGGAGTTGAAGGATCTGGTCTTAATGGAGGTCCCATGACATGGTGGGCAGCATGATGCCATTCTTTATTCCATTGGTGAGTCCCATCTGTTCCAAGACTAGCAGCTATCGGCTCCCCAAAGACCACCTTTCCTGAAAAGGACAAAGGCAAGCTTTAACAATTTTATTAGCATTTAAATGCAGGTATGATATTATTTCCCTTTCCCCTTAAGTAATAAAAAAGATAGGGAGTTAAAGTCAATGTATTCTAATAAGTCTGCTGCCTTCAACCACATCTGATAAGGTGTACTTAATAATATTGGAGATACAGAGTTCTAATAGACATCTTGCTTATAAATGTTATTACTCTTTTTAAGACAGGTTCTCTCTGGAGAAGAAGAGTCCTGGTAAATCCAATGAGAGCTTTACTTCAAAAGATGAGGAATTAAATTGTTTACCACTAACCAAAAAAAAAATCATCCATTGATCATAAGATCCTATATAGAGATGCATACTCAAAAGGATGGTCATGTTGCACATCACACACAGATTCACACAAGTTATGTCTGACTCTTCATGACCTCTTTTGGAGTTTTCATGGCAGAGATATTGAAGTAATTTACCATTTTCTTCTCCAGCTCATTTGACAAATAAGGAAACTGAGGTAAATGGGGCTAATGAAAAGCCACTGGATTGGCCGAAATAGTTTACTTAGTTTACTCAAAAGCCTATTTATTTGAACTAATAATAAGTAGAAGCTAAGTGGCTCAGTGGGTTGAGAGCCAGGTCCAGAGACGGGAGTTTCTGGATTTGAATCTGGCTTCAGATACTTCCTAGCTACATGACTCTGAACAAGTCACTTAATCCCAATTGCCTAGCCCTTTCCATTCTCTGCCTTAGAACCAATACTTAATATTGATTCTGAGGCAAAAGGTAAGGATTTAAAAATAAACTAATGGTAAGTGAAATCATGATTTCATTGTTATTGAAAAATACTGGTATAAGAACCTCTTCTGCCAATGCTCTGTGGCAGTCCTCTATGGCTTAGTAAATAAGTCCAAATAAAGAAGTTTCCTGAAGATCAGAGAAGTCAAATGATTTTATTAACAAATGTTTATTAATTATTAATAAATGCTTATAAACCTAGTTGACTTTCCCCTGGCTGCAATATATATTAAGTATCATAGATGGGATTTGAACTCCAGGTTTCTCAATGCCAAGCTCTGCTTTATATCCATCATCTCAAATTTTCTGTGGGTTAATAGTAGCTAGCCAGGGTCTCCAGAAAACTGAAGTAAATGTGGCACTTTGTAGGGGACTAAAAGCAGATGGCTTCCAGCTGTCAAAATTGTTACTCATCTATGACAAATCCTTTTATGCCTTTGGGTCTGTTTCCTGTTACATGCAAAGAAAATAATACCATTGACATCCTCTGGACTGTGTCTGAAAGGAGGAAGGTGACCAGGAGGGTAAAGAGATTGGAAATCATATCATCTCTGAGATCTCTTCAAACTGTGATTCAGTGGTCTTTGTCACCATTTTGAAAAGTATTGGTGCCTGTTATTTTAAAATCATTCTTACTTCTCCATATAGCTACTATTTTAAAATTCTGGATAGAGTCATTGTACCTCTTCCTCCCTGCCCCTGGAACTATTATAATAGTTCTTATAATGCAGAAAAAGCATAAAGCAAAAAATAACCAATATAATGGTCTTGTCTAACCACACATGCAATATTCTGCCTCCATAAGTCAGTTTTTTAACATGAACGAAGGAGTAAAGTACTACCCACCTCAACAAACATTTATTTTTCTATTAAAAAAATTTTAAACCCTTACCTTCTGTCAGTATCAATTCTAAGACAGAAGAGTAGCAAGGGGTAGGCTATTGTTAGGAAGTATCTGAGGCTAGCTTTGAACCCAGATCCTCCTGATTCCAAGCCTGGTGTTCTATCCCCTGAGCCACTTCCCTGCCTCACAATAAGCATTTATAAGCACTTACTATATACAGTTGCACATATGGTCTAAAGCCAGAGAAGGTGAAGGTAATCTTAAAGAGGAAGGTATTAGTATGTGGAGAGCCCAAAGTTTCATACAGCAGGCAGGAGGTAGACTGAGTCTTGAAGGAAGCCAAGGAAGCTAAGAAGCAGAGAAGAGGAAAGAGAGCTTTCTAAGCATGGGAGATAGCCAGTCCAAGGAATGGATAATAGGATTTAGTGTTCTTTTTTCCAGAATTGCAAGCAGGTAGATGTAGCTGGATTATGACATGTCTGAAAAAGAGAAAAATATTTTTAAAAACTAGAAAAGTAGGAATTATGATTATCATTGAAGATTATAAAGAATATTAAATGTCAAACAGAAGAGTTTCATGTCCAGTGATAGAGCTAAGAGGGAACCCCTGGAGCTCTTTGAGCAGGAGGAAGATGTGGTCAGCCTGAAAATAGAAAAATCACCTTAACTACTGAGTGGAAGAAGGTATGATATGGATAGAGACATGATACAGAAAGATCAGTTTAAAAGATAATTATTGAAGTATTTCAGGTGAGGGTTAATGAGGGTTTGAATTAGGGCTGTGGCGATATGACTGGAGAGAAGGGGATAAACATAAGAGATGTCCTAAGGTAGAAATGGCAAGATTTGCTGATGGATGACATATGTGGGGTGAATGAGAGTAAGGAGTCAAGGATGACACTTAGGTTGTGGGCTTGCATGACTAGAAGAATTCTGATGCCCTTAACAGTAAAGGAGAAGTTAGGAAGAGGGGAGAGTTTTGGGGGAAAGATATTGAGTTTAGTTTTGAACATGTTGAGTTTAAGATGTCTTCCAGAGAGGCAGCAAGGTAGCCCAGTGGATGGAGCACCAGGTCTAGATAAAAGAGGTCCTGGTTTCAAAACTGGTCTCACACGTTTTCTAGCTGTGTGACTCTGAAGAAGTCACAACCTCAGTTTTCTAGGCTTTACCACTCTTCTGTCTTAGGACTGATACTTATTTAAAATCTAGGACAGATAGTAAGAGTTTAAAAAGAAAAAAGAAAGATGTCTTCCAGTTTGAAATATCCATTAGGCATATTGAGAGTGTGACTAGAGGTCAAGTGACAAATTGGGGCTGGATAAATAGTTCTGAGAATCATCTCTTAGAGAAGATCATTAATCCTTGGAAGCTTAAGATTAAGGAAAACAGTACAGAAATAGAAAAGGGCACTCAACAGAGTCTTGAGGGAATGCCTATAGGTATTGAGCACAATCCAGATGAAGTCCAGCAAAGGAAAACAGCAGCAGTCAGATAGGAGAACCTGGAGAGAGCAGTATTGTGAAAACCTAGAGAGAAGAGAGGATCCAGGAAAAGAGGGTAATCAACGGTGTCAAAGACAGCAGAGAATTCAAGAAGGATAAGGACTGAGAAAAGGTCATTAGATTTGGCATTCAAGAGATCATTGATCCCTTTGGAGATGTAGTTTTACTTAAGTTATCAGAAGGCAGACTACAGAAATCTTAGAAGAGAGTAAGAGGAATTAAAGTTGAAACATCGTTTATAGGTAGCTTTCTCAAGACGTTTAGTCATAGAAAAGGAGAAGTAATAAAGGATAATAGTGGGATGGTTAGATAAAATGAGGGTTGTTTTTTTTTTGGTTTTTAAGGATGAATGAGATATCAGTGTGTTTGTAGGCTGCAAGAAAGTATCCAATAAATAACGCCTGAAGATAAGAGAATGTTGAAAGTTTAGGCAACTTTCTAGAGAAGACTGAGTGGGATGGGATCACTTGTGAACACAGATAGATTTGCTACAATAGCAAGATGGAAAGCAACCTCTCCATCTGAAACCAAAATGAAGGAGGAAAGAATAGAGAAAATTGAGTGATATTAGATGAGGAGGAAGGAAGAGAGGGAGCTCTCTGTAAATGGTCTCAAATTTTAGTGAGATATGAGGTGAGGTCTTTTGGTTGAGAAGGTGGGAGAGAGGGAAAAACTCAATTTGGAACAGCTACTGTGAAAAGTGGGCTACTGAATCAATTTGGGAGGAGCAGAATATTTTTCTGTCTCCATTGAAAGTAGAAAAACCATAATGCTTTACTCATAGATAGGAAGAAAGCAATTTGCACAGGACACGTTGTTATGGATGCAAAAGAATCACCCTGATATGTCCTTGCTATCCCCCAAAATAGGAGGCAAAAGCATTTCTCTCTATTTTTTCAAATAAGTGCCCAATAACATGAGCAATGCTGAACTTAGTGACTTAATCTGCAGTCACTTTCCAAATCGCTAACTCAGTATTTTCTAGGGTGCTTTGTCACAGAGAAAAGATACTTATCACATGTTCCATTCAATCACTTGTCCTATCAAGGTAATAAAAGATTGTAGTTCCAAAAGGTCTACCATTTTAATAGCTATCAGCAAGAATTAAAAGGATCAGGTCTTGCCAGAATTCTTTTGAGATCTGATGACAGGTAATTTTCCCAGTCATCCTTCTTTCCACATCTTAGAACATCTTAGGCCACTTTTCAGAATGTGCAGCCAACTATCACTTTACTGAGTTAATGCTGAGGGTGGAGGCAAGTAGGGGGAAGGATGCAACCCGTTGACAATTGTCCATTTAGTCAAAATGTCAACTTCCATTCTTCAAAACCTTTACAAACACTAAGCAACTGGGAAAATTTACTGGTCTTTTTCCCACTTACAATCTGGTGATGCCGCCAAAAAACTGTCAACTGGCAACAAAAGGGAGGAGAAGCAAAGAACTTCAATAACCTACAAATCAGACAATTAGGCTCTATATGTAATCAAGAATTAATTGTATGCATATAAAGAGGGATGAGGAATTCAGGGTAGGAACTAGTCACAGCACTTTCTCCTTCCTCTTCCTTGGCAAGGCTCATGGAGAAGCAATGTGTTACTGTGATTGAATGGTGACTTTGGAGACAAAGAACCTGAGATTACATTACGGTTTTGCCTCTTTTACCTGATTGACTATGGCCAAGTCATTTTGGTTCTGGGCATTAGTTTCATCATGTAGGTATAAAATGAAATGATTGGACTAAAAGACCTAGCCCCCTTCCAACTCTAAATCTAGGCTCCTCTCTTTTTAAGAATTTCAGGTCACCTCAGGGTATCTATTGTTGGACTTAAGCATTACAGCATTTGGATGATAAAACACATTATATCCATTCTTATTGTACTTTCAGACAAGAGCTGTAATTTCACTGGTAGAGCAAATTCCCAACAAAGAAATTGTTTCTACTGAGACAGATCAGTATCTGCTCTGAAGCTCAGGGTCTTAGAGGTTGTCTGGGAGCACCCTCAGATTAAGTGATTTGTCCAGGGTCACCTAGTCAGGATGTGTCAGAGACAATTATCCTGACTCCAAACTTAAAAGTTCAAAAACCATCTCTCTAGCCACTATACCGCATTGCTTCTCTCTCATTATATTTTTGTCTTTATTACACTAGATACCCAGATGTTTTCAGCAACTCTTGGGAGATAAATAAATCTTTACCATTAATCTCCTCCCACTCTTTTGGCAAATTTTACAAATCCAATCTGTCTCTCTCTCTGTCTCTCTCTCTCTCTCTCTCTGTCTCTGTCTCTCTCTCTCTCTCTCTCTCTCTCTCTCTCTCTCTCTCTCTCTCTCT